>NW_027278337.1:95000-245685 GCF_030028105.1 Mobula birostris
TGGTAAGGACATGGATGTGGTGAGGACTTTGGGGTGCCCCTGGATGACAGTGGAGCACCAACATAGAGGCTGTGAGAAGGGCCAGAGTTGCCTCTACTTCCTGAGGAGACTGAGACCCTTTGGAGTATGCAGGCCTCTCCCTCACATGTTCTACCAGTCTGTTGTCGCCAGTTCAGTCTTCTGGTGTCACAGTGGCGTGCTGGGGCAATGGCATCAACACGGGTGATGCCAACAGGCTCAATAAGCTGATTGGAAAGACTGGCTCTGTTATAGGAGTCAAACTGGACACACTGGAGGCTGTGGCAGAACAAAGGACCCTACGGAAAATCCTGGCAATTCTGGACAATGTTTCGCACCCTCTGCATGCCACCTTGGCTGAACAGGAGCACTTTTAGTAATAGACTAAGACAACTGCACTGCTCCAAAGAGCGCTGTATGAGTTCATTCTTACCCTCGGCCATTAGGCTCTATAATGAGTCAACCTATCACCGGGAAATTGATGACCCCCTCCTGTTAGACTGTTTGACGTAACTTTATTTTTATTCTTTTAAATTATCTTCCAATATTTGCGCATCTGTGCTACTGTGACACTTTAATTTCCTTCGGGATCAATAAAGTATCTGTCTATCTATGTTTATTATTGTTGTGTGCTTTATCTCATTGTGGGTTTATTTTTGCGCTGCATCGTATCCGGAGTAACGATTATTTCGTTCTCCATTACACTTGTGTACAGGAAATGACATTAAACAATCAGTTTTAAGATCACTGGTAGATGTCGTGAGATTTATTGTTTTGTGGCGGCAGTACATAATAATTAAAACTGTGAATTAGAGTAATAAATTATGTGGGAGCTGGTTGTCACGCATGCGTCAGTCTGATCATCCCAGTCGATAGGAGGCGCTGGAGCTGTCAGCGGGTTCTGCGGTCCGGGTCCTCCCACCCTGCAGCAGCAGTTGACGGGAGGTCCGCTGGCTATCCCATGGTGCCCTTCTCGTCCTTCTTCCCGTGGTGCCACGGGATAAGGACGGACACGGAGCGATGGAGTGGTGGCGGCGACGAGTCTCGGTGTTGGCGGTCCTCGTAGCGGCTGTCGCCTGCCTTTGTGCCGGTGAGCGAGGTCACCTGCAGCTAGGGGTAGGGGGGTGGGAGACCTGGCCCTGGGGTGGGAAGTGCCAAGATCCTACCTTGCCGTCGGCCCCGGCCCTGGCCCTGGCCCTGGGTGACGTGTCCTTAGGGATGGGATCTTGTTGTGCATTCCTATTTGGTTCTGGGAGTTGGGAGGAGGGAGGTGCTGGGTAAATGCAGGTGTAGAGCTTAGCCGGTTGCCCCAAAGAAGCACCGCTGCGATCCTGCCGGTGTTGGTGGTGGTGTGGGTGAGGGGGTGGGGCGCGATGGTGGGGTTTGTGGGATCTTGCTGTGCGGTGGGAACACACCTGAACAGGCGCAGTGGAATTCGGCGTCAATTGGGTCCAGAGATCCCGAGCGTTTACCGTTGTGCTCCTGCTTGTTTTGGAGGGATTTAGGGGGATCATGCTGTGCCTCAGGGTAGGGAAGCCCTTGGACAGGCGCTAATCAAATGCCGGAGTACCAGGCGGTCAACTGAGGTCGGAAGCAGGGGCGGTCACCTGTAATTTGTGGGATCTTGCTGTGTGTAATAAGTCACTTCATTGTGGGGGGGGAGGAGACGGCTGGCGGGGCAGGGATGTTTATTCAGAGGTGGTGCAATTTTCACCTCCCTCCCCTCCCTGCGTGTAAGGGGAAATTGTGGGATCTTTCTGGGTACGGCTTGAATGCCCCTTTGATGGGCTTGAAGTGTTTGGGTAGGGGTGAGGCTGGCACATGGGTGCCCTGCAGATACAGGAGAGCGCCCGGCTGCCAACTGGGCTTGAAGTTAGGGGGCATTTACACCAGTGCATGGTCTGTTCCTGCTTGGGTGCTGAGGGGGTTTGTGGGGTTTTCTTGAGCCCCCCCCACCATTTTGTAAAAATCCTCTCCCCGCACCCCTCCCCCCCCACTCTGCAGGGTTGCCCGGCAGCTACTCCTTGCCAGTGGGTGATCTGCAGGCTAGCGGAGAGGAGGAGCACCTCACATCTTTGGTGGAGATGTAGCTCCACCCCGCCACACAGCATAACAGGGCAACCAAAACTATACGCAGTACGCGGAGTGCGGTCTCATATACAGCTGTTGCCATCTTGTACAATGCCTTCCTCATGTCCCCCGAGGGCCAAGCGTTATTGCCACCGGGCACTTAACCTCTGCTGCACTTGCTCCTTCACCACCATTCAGGGTCCCAAACGGTCCTTCCTGGTGTGGCAACACTTCATTTGCAAGTTGCTCGGGGGGTGGTGGGGGGGGCACACACCTGATTCTGGTGCGACCTCCCCTGCATTGGTGGTACCGCTTCGCGGTGCGCCTTAGCTCCGTCTTGCAGAATCTCCCGGTGGCCACCCATTTCCGTTTGAATTCCTGCTCCCATTCCCGTTCTGGCATGTCTGCGCAGGGCCCCAGGGTGAGGCCACTCTCAGGCTGGCTGAGTAGGGTATCAGCGGGATATCTCCACGATCGGATTTATTATCACCAACGTCTATCGTGAAATTTTCAAAGTCTCTCATTCCAAATGGGTAGCCTCCAACCTGACAGCTTGAACATTGATTTCTTTATCCTGCCCCCCCTTTCACTCTTCTTCCCTTTCCCTTTCATCTCACTGGGTGATGGGGTGGAGATGTGCCTCTACCATAGGAGGTGTAAGGCACTAGTGTGCAGGTCACCCTTGGGCAAGGTGTAACACCCACTTCGCCCCCCCCCCAAACAATCAGGGTCACATGAAGATCGAGTTAGAGGGTCATATGAGCAGCTGGTGCAGATCACAAGTCGTGGTTATGCGACCACTGACGCCAGGCAGACAATCCCTGAAGAGTATTGATAATGGCTTGGGGGTCACCCGTCTGGTAAAGACACTGACTGCCCAGAAGGCGGCAACGGGAAAGCACCTCTGTGGAAAAATTTCCCAAAAACAATTACGGACAGCACCGTGACATGGATGTTGATTCCTCTCACCTGTCCACCACCTCCCTCTGGTGCTCTTTCTCCCATGGTCCACTCTCCCCTGTCAGATTCCAGCTCCTTCAGCCTCTTCCACCGATCATCTCCAAGTATCTCACATCGTCCCCTCCCCAACCCCACCCACTCAACTGGTCTCACCTATCACCTACCAACTTGTTCCACTCCAACACCCCTCCTCCCACCTTCTATCCCTTTCCTTTCCAGTCCCAATGAAGGGTCTTAGCTTGAAACATCGACTGTTTATTCCTCACCATAGATGCTGCCTGACCTGCTGAGTCCCTCCAGCATTTTGTGTGTGATGCAGGATCTCTTGTGATTGGGAGTTGGCAGGAAATTAGGGAGAATAAAATGCAATTTATAAACAGGTCAGCATTGACTGTGGGACAAAGGGGCTCTTTCCATGCTGGACAGGCCGACACGGCCCCATAGTGGGGTGTGTGGTCCAACCCGGGGACAGACTCCACTCCTCTGGGCTCTGCATCTGGTTCCACACAGAGTCCCTGTTCTGGTGCTAACGCTGGTCTCCTTGTCCACAGCGGAGACGTGCACTGAGCCCTCGATTGTCCCGTCTTATTACACGACGTCTGATGCGGTCATCTCCTCTGAAACTGTCTTCATCGTCGAAATCTCGCTCACCTGCAAAAATGGTGCACAGGTGGGTACGGGAAAGTGATCAGGGTTCATGGTATGACAGACCCCAGTGCCTTGCTTCCTTCCCACTGCCCTGTGTCTGTCCCCAAACTAATCCCACTGTCCCACTCTCTCCTCACAGCCCAGTTGGACCACAAACTAATCCCACTGTCCCACTGTCTCCCCACAGCCCTGTGTCAGTCCCCAAACTAATCCCACTGTCCCACTCTCTCCCCACAGCGCTGTGTCAGTCCCCAAACTAATTCCACTGTCCCACTCTCTCCCCGCAGCCTTGTGTCAGTCCCCAAACTAATCCCACTGTCCCACTCTCTCCTCACAGCCCAGTTGGACCACAAACTAATCCCACTGTCCCACTGTCTCCCCACAGCCCTGTGTCAGTCCCCAAACTAATCCCACTGTCCCACTCTCTCCCCACAGCGCTGTGTCAGTCCCCAAACTAATTCCACTGTCCCACTCTCTCCCCGCAGCCTTGTGTCAGTCCCCAAACTAATCCCACTGTCCCACTCTCTCCCCACAGCCCAGTCGGACCACAAACTAATCTCACTCTCCCCACAACCCTGTGTCAGTCCCCAAACTGATCCCACTGTCCCACTCTCTACCCACAGCCCAGTCGGACCACAAACTAATCCCACTGTCCCACTCTCTCCTCACAGCCCTGTGTCAGTCCCCAAACTAATCCCACTGCCCCACTCTCTCCCCACAGCCCTGTGTCAGTCCCCAAACTAATCCCACTGTCCCACTCTCTCCCCACAGCCTTGTGTCAGCCCCCAAACTAATCCCACTGTCCCGCTCTCTCCCCACAGCCCTGTGTCAGTCCCCAAACTAATCCCACTGTCCCACTCTCTCCCCACAGCCTTGTGTCAGTCCCCAAACTAATCCCACTGTCCCACTCTCTCCCCACAGCACTGTGTCAGTCGCCAAACTAATCCCACTGTCCCACTCTCACTATGGCCCTGTGTCAGTCCCCAAACTAATCCTGCTGTCCCACTCTCTCCCCACAGCCCCGTGTCAGTTGCTAAACTAATCCCACTGTCCCACTCTCTCCCCACAGCCCTGTGTCAGTCCCCAAACTAATCCCACTGTCCCACTCTCCCTGCAGCCCAGTCAGGCCCCAAACTAATCCTACTCTCCCCGCAGCCCTGTGTCAGTCCCCAAACTAATCCCACTGTCC
Organism: Mobula birostris; assembly: GCF_030028105.1. Lineage (NCBI taxonomy): Eukaryota > Metazoa > Chordata > Chondrichthyes > Myliobatiformes > Myliobatidae > Mobula > Mobula birostris. Next base: position 99,886 of record NW_027278337.1, read on the forward strand.
CACTCTCTCCCTACAGCCCTGTGTCAGTCCCCAAACTAATCCCACTGCCCTACTGTCTCCCCACAGCCCTGTGTCAGTCCCCAAACTAATTCCACTGTCCCAGTCTCTCCCCACAGCCCCTGTGTCAGTCCTCAAACTAATCCCACTGTCCCAGTCTCTCCCCACAGCCCGTGTCAGTCCCCAAACTAATCCCACTGTCCCACTCTCCCCACAGCCCTGTGTCAGTCCCCAAACTCCCTCTGTCCCCTCGTCCCTGACTCCCCCATACGATAGTGTTGCTTTAACTTGCCCCTCTCTCTGTCACTCTGTCCTTCAGAACGTTGCGCTCTACGCAGACGTTGGCGGCAAGCAGTTTCCTGTCACCCGCGGGCAAGACGTGGGACGCTACCAGGTACAGTGGGGTGGTTGGGATGGCCAGTGATTGGGCGGGGGGAGTGGTGAAGGGAGAGAGGATGGGTGCACTGGTCCCCTGACAGAGCCCCTCACCTCCCTGGTGTTTGGTGTTATGTCAGGAACATCATTCCCACGATCCTCATTGAGAAGTTTCAGAACCTGGGCCTCTGTACCTCCCTATGCAATTGCATCCTCAACCTCCTAACTGGAAGGCCACAATCTGTGCGGATCGGTGATAACATCTCCTCCTTGCTGACGATCAACACTGGTGCACCTCAGGGGTGTGTGCTTAGCCCACTGCTCTACTCTCTCTATACTCATGACTGTGTGGCTAGGCATAGCTCAAATGCCATCTACAAATTTGCTATTGATACAACCGTTGTTGGTAGAATCTCAGATGGTGACAAGAGGGCGTACAGGAGTGAGATATGCCAACTAGTGAAGTGGTGTCGCAGCAACAACCTGGCATGCAACATTAGTAAGACGAAGGAGCTGATTGTGGACTTCAGGAAGGGTGAGATGAAGGAACACATACCAATCCTCACAGAGGGATCAGAAGTGGAGAGAGTGAGCAGTTTCAAATTCCTGGGTGTCAAGATCTCTGAGGACCTAAACTGGTCCCAGCATATCGATGCAGCTATAAAGGAGGCAAGACAGCATCTATACTTTATTAGGAGTTTGTAGAGATTTGGCATGTCAACAAATACACTCAATTATGTAGCTCAATTATCTACATAATGGAGCTCGGGTGAATACTGACTGGGTGAAAAGTGGCTGTATTGTTTGAAATGGTGATAGCTAAGAAGTTAATCCTGCAAATGTGGAAAATGGACTCTGTGCCTACGTATGATCTGTGGCTGAGAGAACTGGCAAATACTTTACATTTGGAGAGACTGAGACTATGAGGACAGGGGGGACATCTTTGAAAGGATATGGGGCCCTGTATTGGACTTTCTCACGGGGGGAGGACTGAGGTTTTTTTGTGCGGTGCACCTCTGCTGTGTATGTTTACTTTTGCCTTTATATCTTTCTCTCTTTTGCTGCTCAATATTTAATTTGATTTTGCTATGGTTGTGGTTTATGTGGATGTGCTGTGTTTTTTGTTCATTCGTTTGTTAGTAATAAATAAAAGAATTAAAAACACAAATACACTCAAAACCTGACTGGTATGGGGGGGGGGGGGGAAGGTACCGCACAGGACTGAAAGAAGCTGCAGAAGGTTGTAAATTTAGTCGGCTCCATCTTGGGTACTCGCCTATAAAGTACCCAGGACATCTTCAAGGAGCGGTGTCTCAGAAAGGCAGCGTCCATTATTAAGGACCTCCAGCACCCTTTTCTCACCGTTACCATGAGAAGCCTGGAAGACACACACTCAGCGATTCAGGAACAGCTTCTTCCCCTCTGCCATCCGATTCCTAGATGGACATTGAACCCATGACCACCACCTCACTTTTTTAATATATATATATATCTCTGTTTTTGCATGGTTTTTAATCTATTCAATATACGTACGCTGTTACTTATCTATTATTATTTTTTCTTCTATGTTATATATTGCATTGAACTGCTGCTGCTAAGTTAACAAATTTCATGACACATGTCGGTGATAATAAACCGGATTCTGATTCTGAGGAAGCCGAAATCAGTATGATTTCCTTCAGGCGAGATCTTGCCTGACAAATCTGTTGGAATTCTTTGAGGAAATAACAGGCAGGATAGTCAAAGGAGAGTCAGTAGATGTAGTTTACTTGGATTTTTGGTCTCTTGACAAGATGTTGCACATGAGGCTGCTTAATCAGATAAGGTATTAGTGTAGATGGAGCACTGGCTGATTGGCAAGAGACAGAGTGGGACTAAAGGCGGCTTTTTCTGATTGGCTCCGGTGACCAGTGCTGTGCCTCAGCTGTCAGTGTAGGGACCACTTTTTTCACGTTATACGTCAGTGATTTGGAGGACGTAATTGATGACTTTGTGGCCAAGTTTGCGGGCAATATGAAGGTGGAATGGACAGTGTTGAGGAAGCAGGGAGTCTGCAGAAGGACTTAGACAGATTAGGAGAATGGACAAAGAAGTGGCAGATGGAATACAATGCTCGGAAGTGTGTGGTCATGCACTTTGGAAGAAGGAATAAAGGTGTGGTCTATTTTCTAAACGGAGAATGAATTCAAAAATCCAACTTGCAGAGGGACCTGGGAGTCCTAGTGCAGGATTCCCTAAAGGTTAATTTGCAGGTTGAGTCTGTGGTGAGGAAGGTAAATGCAATGTTAGCATTCATTTCAAGAGGACTAGAATATATAAGTAAGGATGTAATGTTGAAGTTTTATAAGGCAGAAGAAATTTGGATTATTGTTGGCAGATTTGGGCCCCTTAATTTAATAAAAGTTGTTCTGATGTTGGAGAGGGTCCAGCAGGGATTTACAAGAATGATCATGGGAATGAAAGGGTTAACACGAGGACTCTTTGGCCCTGGGCCTGTACTCGCTGGAGTTTAGAAGATTGAGGGCAGGAGGGATCTCATTGAAACCTACCAAATATTGAAAGGCCAAGATAGTGTGGATGAAGAGAGGATGTTTTCTATAGTGGGGGAGGCTAGAAACAGAGGGCACAGCCTCAGAATACGAGGACGTCCCTTTAGAACAGAGATGAGAAGGAATTTCTTTAGCCAGAGGGTGGTGAATCTTTGGACTTTGTTACCACAGATGGCTGTGGATGCCAAGCCATTGTGTATATTTAAAGCAGAGGTTGATTAGTTCTGGATTAGTCGGGGTGTAAACATTTATGGGGAGAAAAAGGCAGGAGAATGGGATTAAGAGGGAAAATAAATCAGCCATGGTGGAATGGTGGAGCAGACTTGATGGGCTGAATGGCTGAATTCTGTTTCTGTGACTAATGGTCATCCCTGGGTCCTAGTGTCCACCAGTGCAGTGCCCCGTCCCCCGTTCCCCGGTCCGGAAAAGGCAAAGAGTCAAGAAAAGTTGAGGTACGATGTTGACAGTCATCCGCAATGAAAATCTCTCAGCATCAGGGGCACAACATTCACAAGAAAAACATAAACATTGATCACACAGTTCTAACATGAAATAAACATCCACAGTGTAACAAAATCAAAATCCACTGTTGTACAAAGTTCAGAAAGTTTATATATGTCACCATATATTGCCCTGAGATTGGTTTCCTTGCGGGCATACTCACTAAATCCAAGACCCACAGTAGAATCAGTAGAACCACCCTCACCTAACAGGGCGGACAAACGACCAATGTACAAAAGACAATAAGTACAAAAGGAAAGAATAATTAATAAAATAAGCAATACGTTTTGAGAACATGAGATGAAGAGTCTGTGAAAATGAGTCTATAGGAAGTTGGATCAGTTCAGTGATGGGGCAAGTGAGTATACTATACTGTTGTTATACTGAGGTAGAGGTTAAGTTTGTGCTGGCTGATTGGAAAACTGAATGGTTGAAGGGAAATCGCTGTTCCTGAACCTGATGGTGTGTGAGGTCAGGCTTCTGTAGCTCCGGCCGAGATGCAGGGAAAAGCCTCTCTTGCAGATCAGATCATTACACAGAGCATTGAGGTAGAACAAGGTAAAACAACACCAGAATGCAGAATAAAGTCTCACAGTCACAGAGAAAGTGCAGTGCAGGTAAACGTAACGAGGTTGATCGGAAGATCACGAGTCCATCTCATTCCCTTCGTTAGTCTTACAACAGCGGGATAGAAGCTGTCCCTCAGCCTAGTGGGACGTTCTTCGTTCTTTCAGGCTTTTAGTGTCTTCTGCGGGATGGGAGGGGGTAGAAGAGAGAATGTCCGGGGAGTGGCGGGTGGGGAGGAATCTTTGATTCTGCTGCTGCTTTACTGGGGCAGAGGGAAGTGTAGACCGAGTCCGTGGAGGGAAAGCTGGTTTCCATGATGAGCTGAGCTGTGTCCACAACTCTCTGCGGTTCCTCGCGGTCTCGGGCAGAGCGGTTGCCGTGCCGAGCCATGCTCTATCCGGAAAGAACGCTTTCTGTGGTGTGTCAGTGTGAGCTGTGACACAGACATGCCGATCTTGAAGGTCAGAGTAAATTCATTATAAAAGCACATCTGTGACGCCATATACTGTACAACCTGAGATTCATTTTCTTGTGGGTAGAATAATAACCATAATAGAACCAATAAAAGACTGCACCAATTTGGGCGCTTAAACAGTGTGCCAAAAAAAACTGAAAATACAAAGAGAAAGAAATAATAGTTTAAAAGATAATATCTCTCACCTCCTGAGTAAGTAGAGGCAGTGATGAGCAATAATAAACCAGTTGCTGGGATTGCATGTCCGTACGCCCTCCCGCTGAGCACCTCCTCCCTCTCTCCCGCAGGTCTCCTGGAGCGCTGAGCACAAGCTGGCCAGGTCCGGAACGTACGAGGTGAAGTTCTTCGACGAGGAGTCCTACAGCGCCCTGAGGAAAGTGAGTGACGTGTGGGGTGGATTTCCACCCCCCTCCTCGTGCGTAACAGGCCGGTGCAAGGCTGAGGGTGTTGTGGAAGTCAAGAGGGAGAGATTAAAAGGGGGTGGTGAATGGTCAATGTGGACTGTTGGCTCTTTTGGGATGAGAGCTGCAACTTAATCTTGCTGGGGAGCATGAACAAAGTTTCGAACGTAAAACAATATATTAGGTTGAAAGGCCAAATAACCGTGCTGTGTCTTTAAATAGTGAGTGAGGTGGACGTCTGAGAGATGAGGGTGCAGTCATTGACCTGACATCGATGGATACCGCTGAACACCCTGTTTGCCCATTTCTGCCCCAGTCCCTGTTCTCAAATCCACGCCCCCGCCATTTCCTAATTCCTCTCTGCATCACCGTCTAATACTGGAATTGCAAGGCATCCGACCGCAAGAGCCTACAAACAACTGTAAGCACTGTTGGGAGGATTATCAGGGATATTTATCAGTACACACCCAAGCATTGTCAGTGATCCCTCCCATCCCTCCAACAATCTCTTTGGCCCCCCTACCATCAGGCAGGAGGTTCCTTAGCATTAGGACAAGGACTGTTAAGCCTGATTCATACTTCTGCGTCAACTCGGCGCTGTAAGTACTGCGTCGCTGCGAACCCTACGCAGAGCCGACGCGGATCCCTACGCCGTAGCCTGACGCACACCTCTCCCAGAATGTAACTACGCGTCGCAGCAACGCAGACCGCAACAGCTGTGATTGGTCCGCTTGGTAGCATCGCATTTCATCCTGCGCTGCAATAGCTTCCCATTGGCCGATTGAAGAGCAGGGAAGGAACTCTGGCTGCAATGCTTCCCATAAAGCTTTACAGACCCCCGAAATTACGGAGGACACATTTCGCCTTTACGAGAAAAGACACTCACTTTAAACTTGTTTACCCTGAGGAAGACTACCATGACTATGAAGCCTTGTGTGGGCAGGTGTGTGCGCATGCGCGACGTGCCCGAATTGCAGAGCGACGCAGACACACCAACACACAAGTATAAATGCTCACAACAAGCGTCGGTCACTTGCGTAGGTTACGGCGTCAAGTTGACACAGAAGTATAAATCAGGCTTTAGGGTGGGAAACAGGTTCTCCCTACAGGCTGTAAGACGACTGAACTCCCTGCCACCTCTCAGGTCTCGTCACATACGAAGTACCAGTAATGTTACTCTGTTCACCTTTTAAACTTGTGATGTAAATGCACTTTGTGCTAAATTTCAATCTTCTGAAGTAGATTTTATTTTGGAATTATTTTATTGTTATTATTTGTTAATTTATTTGTGGTAATATCACTTTGTTATGTGTTTGTGAGTTATACTGCGTCGTGCACCTTGGTCTGGAGGAACATTGTTCTGTTTAGCTGTATACACGGTGAATGACAATAAACTTGAACTCTTTCTCCCCCCGCCCCCAAAAAGGCACAGAGGAACAAAGAGGACTACACTGCCACAAAGCCCCTGTTTGCTGTCAGTGTGGACCACCGAGTAAGTAGCTGTCTGTGTGAGGGGGGCCGGGAGTGGTCTACAGGGGTGCATGGACACCCTTAACCAGGGTCAATCAGTCACACTGATAGTATCGTGCGTTCTCCCAGTGAGCGAGTGGGTTTCCTCAGTCCAAAGACGTACGGGTTGGTAGGTTAGTTGGTCATTGTAAATTGCCCCGTGACTAGGCTAGGGTTAAATCAGGGGTTGCGGGACGGTGTGGTTCAAAAGGCCGGAAATACGTGTTGTGTGTGTATCTCTATAAATACATAGAGATACCCATGTACAGTGGAAATCTTGCATACCATGAAATAGATTGTTATCATGTCAGCACGTTGAGGTTCTACAAGGAAACACAGTAACAGAATGGGGGGAGAATTGGGAGGTTAAATCTGTATAGGCTGTGCGTGTGCTGGGGGGGGGGTGGAAACTGGTTGCCCTGTGTATTCTGGGTTGCAGAAGTAGGGTGTGTGGCGCTGTCCTTGTATGGGATGGGGGTGGGGGGAGAGTGAGCTGTACACGGGCGTGCATTCTAATGCGGTGGTGCAGAGGTTGGGGGGCTGTGTGCAGGTGTGTGAGGGTCTCCGGTTCTGCCAACTCTGATGTCTCTGTGTGGTCTCTCCCCCCCTTCCTCCCCCCCTCCACCCCTTCTCTCTCTGTCTTGTCCACTTCCCTGCAGGGAGCCTGGAGCGGTCCCTGGGTCGCGACAGAGGTGGTTGCTGCTGCCATCGGACTCCTGGTCTACTACCTGGCCTTCAGCGCCAAGAGCAACATCCAGGCTTGAGGAGGGCAGTGGGTCAGAGGAGGGGGATGCCGTGTTCGATTGGGCAAGGGTCTGACGGGGGGTGGGGGGGAGTGACTACTCATCCCCAGGAGCCCGGTGTGCGAACTGGGGAATAAAATAATTTTTGTATACTCTGGTCTGCTCGTTCACTTGAAAATGTAGGGACAGGCCACTCGGCCCATCGGAGTAGTGTTGTAGAACAGATGGACCTATGGGTTGTCGGTACCTAGTTCCGTCAATGTGAGGACACCAGTAGACGGGGAGGTGAAGAGGGCTGGTCAGGGCACTGTGTACAAGAGTTGGGGCGTTATGTTGCAGTTGTACAAGACATCGGTGAGGCTTTGCATAGAGTCACATTGTAATAAGAACAGGCCTTTCAGCCACTCATCTGTGCTGCCAGCTAGGCTAGTTCCATTTGCCCATGTTTGGCTCATATGCTCAAACAACATTTAAAAAAAAACTCCTAGGTGGATTGTTTGATTGTACCCAGCTCAAGCACTTATCTCAGCAGCTCGTATACCCGCCACACTCTGCGTGAAGAAATTGTCCCTCAGGTCCTTTTTGATACCTTTTCTGTTTAGCAATACAGTATGGATCAGGTCTTTTGTGGGTTGAGTCAGTAGTGAGGAAGATGAGTGCAACAAAGTCACCAGAGAGACGCAGCTGGTAGATATAAAAGTTTACTTGGGACGCACAAGCCTTTGGAGTCACGAGAGAGAGAGATGGACTCCCTGACCCAACATTTTTATACTTTAAAGAACAGGACAATTTCTATAGTTGCTTTCACAATGCTTCTCTTGAGTAGTGTACAATTTTTCAAAGCACCTAACGCACCTAAAATGAATGTTAATTATTGTGGTCTGAGTGCAATTGGATGTTGATTGCTTTCATGCATATGCAGACATATATCAGTCCATTGGGTGTTTCCTGGTCTGAAATTTACTATTCGGAGCTGCATTTTAAATTCAATCTACAATCCATATTCAGATGGAAGATTGGTTGCCGTTGAGGTTACTTGCTATATACCCTGACTACAGAATATGCCCTAACACAGTGTTAGCATTCATTTCAAGGAGACAAGAACTATAAAAGGAAGGATGTAATGCTGAGGCAGTATGAGGCACTGGTGAGGCATGACTTGAAGTATTGTGAGCTTTCAGCCCCTTATCTAGGAAAGGATGTGCTGATGTTGGAGAGGGTTCAAAGGAGGTTCACGAGAATGATTCCAGGATTGAAAGCTCAAACGAGAACATCTGCAGATGCTGGAAATCCGAGCAACACACACAAACTGCTGGAGGAACTCAGTTGTGCTAACTCCTACGCTACCACAGCATAGCGTAGGGATCGGGGTAAAAGCATGCATGAAGAGTCAGTCACAGAGCGTGAAAACAGGCCCTTTGGCCCATATCCCTCCTCTCCCATCCTTTTAAATGTTATTCATGTACCTGCCTCAACCACTTCCTCTGGTAGCTTGTTCCACATACGGCCCACCCGCTGGCATAAGAAGTTGTCCCTCAGGTCCCCTTTAAAACTCTGTGCTGAACAGCTGAGTGTGAGCTCCTGTACCAATCAGAGGAACCCCTAACCACTTCCTCCAGTAGCTCGCTCCACATATGGACCACCCAGTTGCTCTTCGTTAGTCTCTCCTTCAAACTTTCCCCATCTTATCCTGAAATGTATGGCCTCTAGTCTCAGACACGTCTACCCTGGGAAAAAGACTCAGATTGTTAGAAACCACGATGGGGTCTCCCCCTCTCCTAAAGACCCCCACATCCTTCCTGTAATGGGGGAGCAGAATTTAGCCCATCGAGTCTGCTCTGCCATTCCATCATGGCTGATTTGTGACCCCTCTCAACCCCATTCCCCATGACCTTTGATGCCCCAACTAATCAAGAACCTGTCAACCTCTGTTTCAAATATACAGTACTCAACAACTTGGCATCCGCAGCCATCTGTGACAGTGAATTCCACAGATTTACCACCTTCTGGCTGAAGAAATTCCTTCTCATCTCTGTTTTAAGGGGCTGTTTTTTTCTATTCAGAGGCTGTGCCCTCTGATCCTAGAGTCCCCCATTATAGGAAACATCCTTTGCATGTCCACTCTATTTCGGCTTTTAAATATTCGACACGTTTCAATGAGGTCACCCCTCCGTTCTTCTTAACTCCAGCAAATACAGGCCCAGAGCCATCAGACACTCCTGGTACATTAACCCTTTCATTCCCGGGATCGTTCTCGAGCATCTGGGTTCTCTCCAATGCCAGCACATGCCCTCTTAGATGAGGGGCCCAAAACTGCACAGAATACTCCAGTTTTGGTCCTTATCTAAGAAAGGATGTGCTGATGTCGGAGAGCTGGAAGATTGCCCATCTTTGAAAGAAAGGTATGTTGTCCGCTGTACAATTTCAGCAATGTTCAGAGTTCAAAGTGAATTTATTATGGAAGTACATATATGTCACCATACACAACCCTGAGATCCATTTTCTTGCGGGCATTCACAGTAAATACAGAGAAATGCAATAGAATCAATGAAAAACTACACACAAAGGCAGATGAGCAGCCGATGTGCAAAATACAACAAATTGTGCAAATACAGAAGAAAAAAAAGAAAATAAATAAATAACAGGAGTTGTAGAGTCCTTGAAAGTGAGTCTGTAAGCTGTGGAATCAGTTCAGTGTTGGGGTTGAGTGGGCCAGGAGCATGATGGTTATAGGGCAGGGATTACCAACCTCTTTTATGCCATGAAGCCTTACCATTAACCAAGGGGTCCATGGACCCCAGCTTGAGAAACCCTGCTGTAGGGTAATAACTGTTCTTCATCCTGGTGATGTGGAACCTTAAGGCTCCTGTACCTTAAGTGCAGGTCTTTATGATGGACAATGCTTCCCTGAGACAGCGAGGTCTCCAATTCAAGCTATTGTTCTCATGGATGTACCTCCACAAACAGATCCTCTACGCTCAGCTGAAAGAACCTCAGCGAGCCCCTGGAGGGCAAAGGAGACTCTTCATAAGCATGAAAATCAGCTGGAGAAGAAAAAATCCCAACATTACATTTGAAAACTGGGAGGACATTACACGCAGTAGATTCACCTGGAGGAGATCTGTCCAAGAGCGAGCTGCACGACATGAGAACGACCTCCGTTGTGCCGCAGGGAACAAGTGGCAGCTGTGAAAGGAGGGACTGAATGACCAAAAGACCCAAACACTAACCACAGGCACCACTCTCTGCACCAGAATACGTGGATCACAGATCGACCTCGACAGCCACCCAAGGACCCACCAATAGACAACCCCATCATACTCGACTCAAGGGATCATATTACTTCGCCATATCCAGGGTATAAATTGCCATAAACAATCGCTTTTCCCAGCACCAACACAGTACTTTACAAGTTCTAACAAAATTAAATTTAACATAAATATGCTCAGTGGCCATTTTACCGGGTACAGGAGTGGAAACCGGTGTGGTCTCCTGCTGCTGTAGCCCATCCACTTCAAGGTTTGACATGTTAAATGTTCAGAGATGCTCTTCTGCACACCACTGTTGTAACGTGTGGTTATTTGAGTTACTGTCACCTTCCTGTTGGCTTGAACCAGTCTGGCCATTCTCCTCTGACCTCTCTCATTAACAAGGCATTTCCGCCCACAGAACTGCTACTCACTGGATGTTTTGGGGTTTTTTCTTGTTTTTTTGCACCATTCTCGGTAAACTCTAGAGACGGCTGTGTGTGAAAATCCCAGGAGATCAGCAGTTTCTGGGATACCCAAACAACCCCATCTGGCACCAACAAAAATTCCACCGTCACAGTCACTTAGTTCACATTTCTTCCCCCATTCAGATGTTTGGTCTGAGCAACAACTGAACCTCTTGACCATGTCTGCATGCTTTTATGCATTGCGTTGCTGCCATGTGATCGGCTGATTAGATATTTGCATTAACGAGCAGGTGTACCTAATAAAGTGGCCACTGAGTGTAAGTTAACAAGGTTAAATTAACATGAATATCTTACTTGTACATTTGGAACATAAACATAAAGCCATTTCAAAATTAGGAGTAAGAAATAAAAGAGGTTCTGTAGCCTCTTGTGATCCTGTGCACTAGAGTCAGAGACACTGTTACCGATTTTCGGGTAAGTTCAAGAACTTTATGGGGGGTTATTGAATCTTGAGGTATGGGACTTCAGGCTCCTGTACCTCCTGCCCAATGGTTGTGGGGAAGAAGCTCTTTCAATATTTTTATTGATTTCTTACATAAAATAAGAATACAGAGTACAGAATACAATATATTAGAATCACACTTATAGTCTCAAAACCCCATATTCATGTAAATCAAATTGAATCATAATATTTAAAAATAACAATTTTATTATACAAAAAAAAAGTGGAGAAGAAGCTGTCATTGGATCTTCAGGCGTATGTACCTCCTGCCCAATGGCAGCATCAAGAAGAAAGACATTAGGGTTTTCTGATGATGAATGTCACTCTCCTGAGACATCACCTCCTGTAGGTGTCCCTCGATGGTGGGGAGATCTGTATGTGAGATGGACTGGCTGTGTCCCTCTGCTCTCTGTACCTATATGTTCTCTTGCGACCCTGCACGTTGGAGCTCCCACACTGGGCCGTGATGTAATCAGTCTGAATGTTCTCCACCACCATTTTTAGGAGTTTTTGATCATATGCCAGACCCCCTCAAACTTGTAAAATGTAGATATGCACCCAGTTCAGGATAGATCCTCTGAGACTCATAACTTGAAGCCGTTCACCTTTTCCACCACTGTCCCTCGATGAGAACCAGTCCGTGTTCTCCTGACCTCCCCTTCCTGAAGTCCACAATCGAGTTCCTCGGACTTGCTGACACCGAACGAAAGGCAGTTGTTACAGCACCACTCAGCCAACTGACCTACCTCACTCATCTATGCCTCCTCATTACCATCCACAATAACAAAAGGTCAGAATAAAAGGAAAAGATAACAAGTGTTGGGACCCTTGGTTTTCAAGAGATATTGAGGTCCTGGTTAGGAGGGAAAAGGAGGTGCCTAGCAGGTATAGGCAGGTAAGAACAGGTGAGGTGCTTATGGAATACAAGAAATGCAAGAGAACACTTAAGAAAGAAATCAGGAGAGCTAAAAGAAGGCATTAAGTTTCTCTAGCAGACAAGGTGAAGGAGAATGCCAAGGGATTCTACAAATGTGTTAAGAGCAAAAGAATTGCAAGGGACAAAATTGGTCCTCTGGAAGAGCAGAATGGTAATCCACGTTGGAGCCAAAACAGATGGGGGAGATCTTCAATGCATTCTTGCATCTGTATTTACTCAGGAGACAGATACAGAGTCTATGGAAGCGAGGCAAAGCAGTATCAACTTCATGGACCCTGTACAGGTTACAAAGGAGGAGGTGTTTGCTACCCTGAGACAAATCAAGGTCGATAAATCCCCAGGGCCTGACAGGACCCTACAGGAGGCAAGCGCAGAAATTGCCGAGGTCCTAACAGAGATAGTTAAATCATCCTTAGTAACAGGAGAGCTACCAGTGGACTGAAGGATAACCAGTGTTGTTCCACTGTTTAAAAAAAGGCTCTGAAGAGAAACCAGGAAGTTATAGGCCAGTGAGTCTGCGATCAGTTGTGGGGAAGTTATTGGAAGATATTCTAAGGGACCAAATATGCAAGTACTTGGATACACATGGACTGATTAGAGGTAGTCTGCATGGCTTTGTGCATGGTAGATCATGTCTAACCAATCTTATAGAGATTTTCAAGGAAGTTACCAGGGAAGTGGATGAAGGCAAGGGAGTAGATGTTGTCTACATGGACTTTAGCAAAGCATTTGACAAGGTCCTGCATGGGAGGCTGGTCAAGGAGGTTCAGTTGCTTGACATTCAGGATAAGGTAGTAAATTTTGATTAGACATTGACTTTGTGGGAGAAGCCAGAGAATGGTAGTAGATGGTTGCCTCTCTGACTGGACCCTGTGACTAGTGGTGTGCCACAGGGATCAATGCTGGGTCCTGTGTTGTCTGTCATCTATATCAATGATCTGGATGATAATGTGGTTAACTGGATCTGCAAATTTGTGGATGACACCTAGATTGGGGCTGTAGTCAACAGCGAGAAAGGCTATCAGCGATGCATTGGAGATTTGCGTCAGCTGGAAAAGTTAGCTGAAAAATGGCAGATGGAATTTAAGGCAGAAAATTGCGAGTTTTTGCACTTTGGATCAACCAGGGTAGGTTTTACACAGTGAGCGGTCAGACACTGAGGAGTGTGGTAGAACAAAGGAATCTGGGAATACAGGTCCATAATTCATTGTCGGTGGCATCTCAGGTAGATGGGGTTGTAAAGAAAGTTTTGGGTACTTTGGCCTTCACAAATCAACGTATTGAGTACAAGAGATGAGATGTTATGTTGCAGTTGAATAAGACATTGGTGAGGCCTGATTTGGAGTATCGTGTGCAGTTTTGGTCACTCATTTACAGGAAAGATGTAAATAAGTTTGATAGAGTACAGATAAAATTTACAAGGGTGAAGGGCTGAAAAACATTGGTCAGTTTACAGAGCTCCCCCTCAGAGAGAGAGAGACTGAGAGACACCGATCAGTGTACAGATCTCCCTCTGAGAGAGAGGGACTCAGAGACACCGGTCAGTTTACAGATCTCCCCCTGAGAGAGAGGGACTGAGAGATACCGGTCAGTGTACAGATCTCCCCCTGAGAGAGAGGGACTGAGAGACACCAGTCAGTGTACAGATCTCCCCCTGAGAGAGAGGGACTGGGAGACACCGGTCAGTGTACAGATCTCCCCTGAGAGAGAGGGACTGAGAGACACCAGTCAGTGTACAGATCTCCGCAGAGAGAAAGGGACTGAGAGACACCGGTCAGTGTACGGATCTCCCTCTGAGAGAGAGGGACTGAGAGACACCGGTCAGTGTACAGATCTCCCTCTGAGAGAGAGGGACTGAGAGACACAGGTCAGTGTACAGATCTCCCCTGAGAGAGGGACTGAGAGACACCGGTCAGTGTACAGATCTCCCCTGAGAGAGAGGGACTGAGAGACACCGGTCAGTGTACAGATCTCCCCTATGGAGAGAGGGACTGAGAGACACCGGTCAGTGTACAGATCTCCCTCTGAGAGAGAGGGACTGAGAGACACCGGTCAGTGTACAGATCTCCCCTATGGAGAGAGGGACTGAGAGACACGAGTCAGTGTACAGATCTCCCTTGAGAAACACCGGGCAGTTTATGTTTTCTGCGACAGGAATGTCTCTCTCCTGGTGTGTGTAGGGTTAACGCCCTGTTCAGGCGTCCCTGCCTCTCCCTCCACCATCTGCCGTTTCCAGGTGCCTGCGTTCTCCGAGTCGGCAGGCAGGTTTGATCTTGCCGAGCCTGCACTCGCTCCCGGGGCGGTGAGCAGATCTCTACACGCGCCATCTGCTCCTTCCTCCAGGGCTCGTGTGGACGCGGTGGGCTGCGGGCAAGGCGCACGTCGCCTCCGCACACTCCCACTGCTCCTGTCGGCCTTCTTCCTTAACCCCCTCCTGCAGCCTCTCTCTCCCCGCATCTCTCTCTCACACCACATCTCCCTTTCTCGCACGCACTAACGCGATCTTCATCTCCGCTCATGCCGCCACATGCTGTCTCTCTCTCTCTCCGTCCCTTTCACTCCCACTCTATCCCTGCAATCTCCTCCACTCCACCTCTCTTTTACCCCCTCTCCCCATCCATCCTCTCTCTCAGCTCTTTTTTATCTTCTTCCTCCCTCTCTCTCTCCTCGCTTTTCCCCTGCCCCCTTTCCCCATCCATCCTTTCTCACTCCTTTGCCTTTTCTTGAACACCTCTCCACCTCTCTCTGCCTCACTCTCCCCTTTCCTCTGTCCTCACATCCTCTCCCTCCTCAATCCCCTGCCCCTTTCCCTGTCTCACACATTCTCTCCCCCCAATCCCCTTTCCCTGTCTCACACATTCTCTCCCCCCTCAATCCCCTTTCCCCTGTCTCACACATTCTCCCCCCTCAATCTCCTTTCCCCGTCTCACACATTCTCCCCCCTCAATCCCCTTTCCCTGTCTCACACATTCTCTCCCCCCTCAATCCCCTTTCCCCTGTCTCACACATTCT
The DNA here is from genome assembly GCF_030028105.1 of Mobula birostris. Lineage (NCBI taxonomy): Eukaryota > Metazoa > Chordata > Chondrichthyes > Myliobatiformes > Myliobatidae > Mobula > Mobula birostris. The sequence goes on from NW_027278337.1 coordinate 115,130, forward strand.
CTCCCCCCTCAATCCCCTTTCCCCTGTCTCACACATTCTCTCCCCCCTCAATCCCCTTTCCCTGTCTCACACATTCTCTCCCCCTCAATCCCCTTTCCCCTGTCTCACACATTCTCCCCCCTCAATCCCCTTTCCCCTGTCTCACACATTCTCTCCCCCCAATCCCCTTTCCCCGTCTCACACATTCTCCCCCCTCAATCCCCTTTCCCTGTCTCACACATTCTCTCCCCCTCAATCTCCTTTCCCCTGTCTCACACATTCTCCCCCCTCAATCTCCTTTCCCCTGTCTCACACATTCTCCCCCCTCAATCCCCTTTCCCCTGTCTCACACATTCTCTCCCCCCTCAATCCCCTTTCCCCGTCTCACACATTCTCTCCCCCTCAATTTCCTTTCCCCGTCTCACACATTCTCTCCCCCTCAATCTCCTTTCCCTGTCTCACACATTCTCTCCCCCTCAATCCCCTTTCCCCTGTCTCACACATTCTCCCCCCTCAATCCCCTTTCCTTGTCTCACACATTCTCTTCCCGCAATCCCCTTTCCCTGTCTCACACATTCTCCCCCCTCAATCCCCTTTCCTTGTCTCACACATTCTCTCCCCCTCAATCCCCTTTCCCCTGTCTCACACATTCTCCCCCCTCAATCCCCTTTCCTTGTCTCACACATTCTCTTCCCGCAATCCCCTTTCCCTGTCTCACACATTCTCTCCCCCCTCAATCCCCTTTCCCTGTCTCACACATTCTCTCCCCCCTCAATCCCCTTTCCCCTGTCTCACACATTCTCTCCCTTCAATCCCCTTTCCCCTGTCTCACACATTCTCTCCCCCTCAATCCCCTTTCCCCTGTCTCACACATTCTCTCCCCCTCAATCCCCTTTCCCCGTCTCACACATTCTCTTCCCTCAATCCCCTTTCCCTGTCTCACACATTCTCTCCCCCTCTGGTACACTCATTCCCCTGTCCCTCACATTCTATCCCCCACTGCCACATTCTCTCTCCCCCTTCCCCTGTCTCACACATTCTCTCCCTCATCTCTTCCTCTCACATGCCCACACGCCCCCCCCCCCCACCCACCTCATGCATACACAGACAGAGTCACAGGCAGTCACAGCTAGTTTCCAACTCTCTCTCTCTCTCTCTCTCTCTCTCTTATTCTGACATGCATCATCTCTCCCATTCTGTCTCAAGCACACTGACAGTAGATATCTCTTTGTTCCTGAGACACACACACTCTCGCTTTAAGATATACACAGATATTATTTCATCAGTTATGGATAATCTCCTACACACACACTCTTGCTCTCTTCTTTATTATCTCCCTCTATTTTTCCTTCTCTATCTATCTATCTGATTATGTCCTAGTAACTTAATAAAAAACATTATATATATATATATATATATATATATATATAGGGTGGCTAGGATGACTAATGCTTTTGCACAGTCCTATATTTATCGAAGTGGAGCAGACAGCATGTTTGTAAATCTGGTGGAAGCAAAGGACATTGGGAAAGTTGAGGGTGGAAGGGGTGTGACAAGTGTGGAGTGCCACAGGCGGGGTGTGGGACAGGTGGCAGAGAAGGAATGCCAGAGGCAAGTGGTGGCACAGGTACAGACACAGCCAGCCCTGAGACACCAGGAGAGGTCATCTGATTCCAAACAACTGACTTATTGATCATTACAGAATGTCTCCCTGGTGCTTCCCGCTCCCTCCCCTCTCCCTTCCCTTTTTCCCAACCCTGATTCCCCTCTCCCTGCCCCCTTCCCACTCTCAGCCCACAATAGAGACCCAGATCAGAATCAGATTCATCATCACTCACATCTGTCATGAATTTTGATTTTTTTGCAGCAGCAGTTCAGTGCAATACATAAAATTACTGCAGTTTCTTCCTCTCTCTCTCTCTTGCTCTTTCTCTCTCTCCCCCTTTCTAAATATATATACAAATAAAAAAATACCCATCTCTCTTTCTCTCCCTCCATCTCCACCTCTCTCTCTCATTCTCTCACAATCTCACACACAGATACAGTCCTTGCCTCCTTCACACACACAGACTGCCTCGCTTCATGGGGTGTATGTGAGGGAGGAGAGAGATGATATGTGTTAAAGAGCTACAGATACTGAGAGAGACTGTGATATCTATAGGGACAGTGTGTGTCAGTGATACTAAGAGACTGTGATATATGTAGGGACAGTGTGTGTCAGTGATACTGTTAGTGGCTGTGACACAGTTAAGGTATTACACCTGAGTGGGTATTTTGAGAAGCTGAAAAGATCTTCCTAACCCCACAATACCAGGGGCATATCTCTAAGTAACATGGACCAATGTGGTCTGATTAGGGATAGTCTACATGGCTTTGTGCGTGGTAGATATGTCTCATCAATCTTATAGAGTATTTTGAGGAAGTTACCAGGAAGGTTGATGAAGAAAAGGCAGTGGATGTTCTCTATAAGGTCTTTGTGACAAGGTCCCACATGGGAGGCTGGTCAAGAAGGTTCAGTAGCTAGGCATTAAAGATGAGGTAGTAAACTGGATCAGACATTGGCTTTTTGGGAGAAGCCAGAGAGTGGTAGTAGATGGTTGCCTCTCTGACTGGACCCTGTGACTAGTGGAGCCGCAGGAATCAGTGCTGGGTCTGTTGTTGTTTGTTGTCTATATCAATGACCTGGACAATAATCTGGTTGACTGGATCAGCAAATTTATGGATGACTTCAAGATTAGGGGTGTAGTGGACAGTGAGGAAGATGATCAAGGCTTGCAGAGGGATCTGGATCAGCTGGAAAAAATGAGCTGAAGAATGGCTGATTGAATTTCATGCAGACAAGTGTGTGGTTTTGCACTTTGGGAGGATCAACCACAGTAGCTCTTACACAGTGAACGGTAGGGTACTGAGGAGTGTGGTACAACAAAGGCATCTGGGAATACAGGTCCATAATTCATCAAAAGTAGCCTCACATGTAGATAGTGTCGTAAAGAAAGCTTTTGGCACATTGATCTTCAGAAATCAAAGTATTGAGTACAGGAGATGGGATGTTATGTTGAAGTTGTATAAGACGTTGGTAAGGCCTAATTGAGAGTATTGTTTGCAGTTTTGGTCATTGGAAAGATATCAATCAGATTGAAAGAGTGCAGAGAAAATTCACGATGATATTACAGGGACCGGAGGGCCTGAGTTATAGGGAGAGGTTGAGTAGGTTTGGACTTCATTCCCTAGAACTAGGATAATGAGGGGAGACTTGATATAGGTTTTCAAAACTATGAGGGGTTTCGAGAGGGCAAAATCAAGCAGGCTTTTTCCACTGAGTTTGGGTGGGACTACAACCAGAGGTCATGGGTTAAGGGTGAAAGGTAGAAAGTTTAAGGGGAATATGAGGTGAAACTTCTTCACTCAGAGGGTCGTGAGAGTGAGTGCCAGCACAAGTGGTGCATGTGAGCTCAATTTTAACATTTTCACAGAGTTGGAGTGGTGATCTTGAGGCTTTAATGAACTGAGGTTTCAGTCAGAGGAAGCAAAAGAAAAGAAAAGGTTACAGCTGGGAGATTAATGTCCAAGGATACACGTTGTATCGAAAGGTCAGGAAGAGGGGGTGGCATTGCTCTGTTGGTAAAAAATGAAATCAAATCACTAGAGAGAGGTGGCATAGGGTTGGAAGGTGTTGAATCATTGTGGGTCGAGCTAGGGAACTGCGAGGGTAAAACAAAACACCCTGATGGGAGTTATATACAGACCCTGTGCCCCCCCCACCCCAAACAATAGTAAGGATGAGGCCTACAAATTACAATGGGAGATAGAAAATGCATGCCAAAAGGGCAATGTTACAATAGTCGTGGGCATTTCTATATGCAGGTGGATTGGGAAAATCAGGTTAGTGCTGGATTCCAAGAAGGGAATTTCTAGAGGGCCTATGAGTTGGCTTTTTAGAGCAACTCATGGTTGAGCCCACTAGGGGATCAGCTATTCTGGATTGGGTGTTGTGCGATGAACCGGAACTGATTGGAGAGCTTAAGGTAAAGGAACCCTTCTGGGAAAGTGATCACCTTATGATCGAATTCACCCTGAAATTTGAGAAGAAAAAGCTAAAGTCAGATGTATCAGTATTACAGTGGAGTAAAGGGAATTACAGAGCCATGAGAGAACAGTTGGCCAGAATTGATTGGAAAAGAACACTGGCAGGGATGATGGCAGAGCGGCAATGGTTGGAATTTCTGGAAGAAATTTGGAAGTCACAGGATATGTACATCCCAAAGAGGAAGACATATTCTAAAGGAAAGATGATACAACCAAGGTGAACAAGAGAAATCAAAATCAACCTAAGAGTCAAAGGATAAACAGAGCAAAAATTAGTGGGAAATTACAGGATGGGAAGCTTTTAAACACCAACTAAAAGGTCATTAAGAAGGTAAAGATAGAATATGAAAGTAAGTTAGCCAATAATATTAAAGGGGATACCAAAAATTTCTTGAGATTTATAAAGTGCAAAAGAGAGGCGGGAATAGATATTGGACTGCTGGAAAACGATGCTGGAGAGGTAGTAATGGGAGACGAGGAAAAGGTGGAAAAATTGAATAAGTATTTTGCATCAGTTTTCACTGTGGAAGACACTAGCTGTATGGTGAAAGTTCCAGATGTCAGGTGGCATGAAATGTGTGAAGTTACCATTATCAGAGAGAAGTAATGGTCTGAAGGTAGGTCAGTCACTTGGACCAGATGGTGTACACCTCGGGGTTCTTAAAGAGATGGCTGAAGAGATCATGGAGGCATTAGTAATGATCTTTCAAAAACTACTAGATTCTGGACAGATTCCAGAAGACGGGAAAATTGCAAATGCCCACTTCACTCTTCAAGAAGGGAGGGGCAGAAGAAAGGAAACTATAGGCCAGTTGGTCTGACCACGGTAGTTGAGAAGATGTTGGAGTTGATTATTAAAGATAAGGTCTCACACGATAAAATAGGTTGCAGTCAGCATGGTTTCCTCAAGGGAAAATCTTGCCTGACAAATCTGTTGGAGAAATAACAAGTAGGATACACAAGGCAGAATTGGTTGATGCTGTGTACTTGGATTTTCAGAAGGCTTTTGACAAGATACCATGTTTGATGGCTGCATATCAAGCTACAGGTCCATGGTATCACAGGAAAGATTCTGGCATGGATAAAGCATTGGTTGATTGGCAGGAGGCAAAGAGTGGGAATAAAGGGAGCCTTTTCCGATTGGCTGCTGGTGATTAGAGGTGTTCCACAGGGGTCTGTGTTGGGAAAACTTCTTTTCATGTTATATGTCAATGATTTAGATGATGGAATTGATGACTTCATTGAAAAGTTTGGAGATGATATGAAGACAGCTGGAGGGGCAGGTAGCTTTGAAGAAGTAGAGAGGCTACAGAAGGACGTAGACAGATTAGGAAAATGGGCAAAGAAGTGGCAGATGGAATATAGTGTCCGGATATGTATGGTCATGCAATTTAGTAGAAGAAATGAAAGGGTTGACTGTTTTCTAAATGGAGAGAAAATACAAAAAAAAACTGAAGCACAGGGGAACTTGGGAATTCTTGTGCAGGATTCCCTGAAGGTTAACTTGCAGGTTGAGTCTGTGGTGAGGAAGGCAAATGCAATGTTATCATTCATTTCAAGAGAACTAGAATATAAAAACAAGGATGTGATGTTGAAACTTTATAAAGCACTGGTGAGGCCTCACTTGGAGTATTGTGAGCAGGTTTGGGCCCTTTATCTGAGAAAGGATGTGCTGAAACTAGAGAGGGTTTAATGGAAGCTCATGAAAATGATTCCAGGATTGAACAACTTGCCATGTGAAGAGTATTTGATGGCTCTGGGCCTATATTCACTAGAATTCAGAAGGATGAGGGGTGACCTCATTAAAACCTATCAAATGGTGAAAGGCTTCGATAGGGTGGATGTGGAGAGGATGTTTCCTATGGAGGGGGAGTCTAAGGCCAGGGAACACAGCCTCAGAACAGAGGGACATTGTTTTGGAACGGAGATGAGGAGGAATTTCTTTGGCCAGAGAGTGGTGAATCTGGAATTCTTTCCCACAGACATCTGTGGGGGTTGCTAGATTCTTGATTGGTCAGGGCACAAAGGGATGCAGGAAGAAGGCAGGAAATTGAGGCTGAGAGGAAAATTGGATTAGCCATGATGAGGTGGCAGAGTAGACTTGATGGGCTGAATGGCCTCATTCTGCTCCTATATCTTATGGTCTTATGGTTGAAGATAAGTTTGAATAGGTACATGAATGGTAGCAGTAAGGAGGGCTATGGTTCCAGTGCAGGTCGATGGGAGTAGGCCATTTAAATGGTTCCGCATGGACTAGATGGGCTGAAGGGCCTGTTTTTGTGCTGTACTTCTCTATGACTCGATGAAAGACCTCTTAACAGATGTTGCGCAGAGACAGTTAGGTTATTACAGCTGGGAGAGTTTTGTAGAGAAGCTGGAAAGAAGATCTATCTAGCCTCTTTCTTCCAGGGGCACATCCCTAAGTATCTGGATCGACAAGGAACTGATTAGGGATAGTCAGCATGGCTTTGTGTGCAGTATATCTTGTTTAACCAATCTTCTTGAGTATTTCTTAGGAAGTTACCGGGAAAGTTGATGAAGGCAAGGCAGTGGATGTTGTCTACATGGACTTTAGCAAGGCATTTGACAAGGTCTCACCATGGGAGGCTGGTCGAGAAGGTTCAGTGGCCTGGAATTCAGGATGAGGTAGTAAATTGGATTAGACATTCACTTTGTCAGAGAAGCCAGAGGGTGATAGTAGATGGTTGCCTCTCTGAATGGAGGCCTATGACTAGAGGTATGCCGCAGGTATCGATATTGGGGTCCGTTGTTGTTGGTCATCTCTGTCAATGATCTGGATGATAATGTGGTAAACCAGATCAGCAACTTTGCGGAAGACAGCGAGATCGGGGGTGTGGCGGACAGTGAGGAAGGCTACAGCGGGATCTGGACCAGCTGGAAAAATGTCAGATGGAATTTATTGCAGATGAGTGTGAGGTGTTGCAGTTCGGGAAGATCAACCAGGGTAGGACTTACACGGTGAGCGGTAAGGCACTGAGGAGTGTGGTAGAACAGAGGGATCTGGGAATACAGATCCATAATTCCTTGAAAGAGGCTTCACAAGTAGATACGGTCATAAAGAAACATTTTGGCAAATTGACCTTTATAACTCTATGCATTGAGGTGGTATGTCCTGCTGAATTTGTCTAAGACATTTTGGAGAATTATGTGCAATTTTGGTCACCAACCTGGTCTGGTTTAAGATGGCGCTACTGACTGTGTACTGAGAGTTCAAGAGGCAAGGAATTTGGCTAAAAACAGTGTTAATAACACCTTTTCTGAAGTAAATGGTAGAAAACTATCGCCGTAAACTACTGAAGGGGCGAGGCGAAGCTGACTCAGGGGTTGAGCCATGCTAGTGCGTCACAAGGCCGAGGTGTAACGTGTTTGCGATGGGATTGCTGTCGGAGATGGAGTTGGAGTGATTGATTCGTCGAGGAGGAGTCTCGATGCCTGTCCATTTACCCTGGGCGCGCTCACAAAGTGCCGAGCCGATTCGGAGAGGTCGGGAACGGCTTCGGGCTGGGTGGCCAGGTCTAGGCCCAGAGCGTGTCGCGGCGCTGGGGCCCGGGTTCTAATGCAAGGAACGATCCGGCTTTTGGACAACTTAAACGCCGGTTCGGGTCGACCGGAAAGCCAGGGTGTCGGGATCAGAGGCGAGGGTCGGGCCGATTTTGCTCGCTCTCCCGCGATGTTCACTCCTCTCCCTGTGGCGCTGAGGCTGTGAGACTGCTCCGGCTGCTATGCAGTGATTTGCCCTGCTATTATGACGAACCGAGGCCGAGGCTTTGGGCCTACTTTGGATGGTCCGATAATCGGACCTATGGACTCAATTTGGTTCAAAATACTGTTGCTTGCTTCTATTGTCTATATGATTTGTGGGTTTTTTCTCTTCCTCTGTGCATTGGGGGTTGGTCTTCATCTTTAAAATTGGGTTCTTTTGGGTTTCTTGCCTTATGGCTGCCGGTAAGCAGGCAAATCTCAAGGTTGTATAATTTACACACATACTTTGAATCCTTGAATCCTACCTACAGGAAAGATCTAAATAACTTGGAAAGGGTGTAGAGAAAATTCAAGGATGTTACCAGGACTTGAGGACCTGGGTTACAGGGAAAGGTCAAATAGTTGTGGACTTTATTCCCTGGAGTGTAGGAGAGTGAGAGGAGATTTGATAGAGGTCTACAAAATTATGAGGGGCATAGACAGGCTTTTCCTGCTGAGGTTGGGTGAGATTACAACTAGAGGTCACAGGTTAAGGGTGAAAGTTGAAGTGCTTAAGGGCAACATGAGGGGAAACTTCTTCACTCAGAGGCTAATGCGAGTGCCAGCACAAGTGGTGGTTTTGAGTTTGATTTCAATGTTTAAGAGAGGTACATGGACGGGAAGGGTGTGGAGGGCTATGTTCTGGATGTAGGTTGCTGGGACTAGACTGATTAATGGTTCACCATGGACTAGATGGGCCAAAGGGCCTGTTTCTGTGCTGTAGTCCTCTTTGACAATGACCCTCTAAACTCACGTACCCTGTGGTATTTATTTACTCCCCGCTCTGCTTTCCGCAGGGATCGCTCCCTCCACGATTCCCTTGCCCATTCCGTCTTTCCCCACTAATCTCCCTCCCGGCACTTATCCCCACAAGTGACCCAAGTGTTACGCCTGACACCTGCCCGTACACCTCCTCCCTCACCTCCATTCAGGGCCCCAAACAGGAGAGGCGACACTTCACCCGTGAACCTGCTGGGGCCGCCTATTGAATCTGGTGCTCCCGATGTGGCCCCCTCTACATCGGTGAGAGCCATCCTAAACTGGTGGGGGGGGGGCCTTCTTTGTCGAGCGCCTCCGTACCATCTGCCACAAGCAAGACTTCCCAGTGGACAAATATTTTAATTCCGACTCTCATTTCCGTTCCCAAGTGCCGGTCCGTGACCTTCACGAAGAGGCCACCCTCAGGTTGGAGGAGCAACACCTTATATTCTGTCTGGGTGACCTCCAAGTTGATGGCAGGAATATTGATTTCCCCTTCGGAGATCAGATTTCCCTGCACTCCCCGCAACATTCCCCCTCTCTGACCTTGTACCTCTTCTCACCTGCCTATTAATTCACCCTGGGTCCCCTCCTCCTATGGTCCACTCTCCCCTCCTGTCAGACACTTCCTGTCCAGCCCTTTACCTCTCCCACCCACCTGGCTTCACCCATCTAGCTATCCTCCATCCCCTCCCCTCATCTTTTCATTCTGGCATCTCCCCCCCCCCCCTCAACTTCCTGACTTCCTTTCCGGTCCTGAAGAAGGGTCTCAGCCCAAAAAGTCGACTGTTTATTCATTTCCATAGATGCTGCCTGACCTGCTGAGTTCCTCCGGCATTTTGTGTGTGTTAATCTGGATTTCCAGCATCTGCAGAATCTCTCGTGTTTAGTATTTATTTATGCTTCTATTTGTCTTCTTTTGGACTCTGGTTGTTTGTTAGTCTTTAGTTTCCATAAATTCTATTGTATTTCTTTATTTTCCTGTGAATGCCCGCAAGAAAACAAATCTCAGGGTTGCATATGGTAACATAAATGGGTTTGAGAATGAATTTACTTTGAACTTTGAATTACTCTGGCCAAGCATCACTGCAATCCACATTGTATTCAATACAAAACGCTTTTAATTAACAATAGGACTGTTATTTGCTCTACACAGATTCCAGGAAACAGAGCTGATCGTTCAGCGGGTCCGTGGCGAGGGTTATGGGATGTTTAACGACACTGGCGCCTTCAACCCAGTCTCTGCCCAGCGACTACCTGGAGAATTGAAGAATTTTGGAGTCCTGTACTTTGATAATAAATGAACTTTGGGCATTTGGGGCTCGTCTAGGAGAAGGAATACTCTGATATCTGATTTGTGGCTATTCCCACTCACCGGGAAGGCTTCGGGAGTAAACCCCGAAGGAAAAATCCGGAGCTGGAGTCCCTACGTTGAGTTCAACGGTGACTGGCAACTCCTGCGACAGCGCTGGTGCCAAACAGCATCGTCAGCTGCATGGAAAGGAGGGAGCCTGCTACACGGGCAACAGCTTGCCCTCCATGTCAGACTGCCTTGACTTGAGTATCACGTAGACAGCTGGGATGCAGCATCCATGGTCGACCCCAACCAATAGAGGGCTTGAGAGAAAACAGCACAGGCCACTTGGTCCTCCCTCCCACCACCCCCACCTCCCCAACCCACCTTGAGATCCGGTCACCTTCAGACACAAGCATTGGCAGAGCGGGAGAATGTTATTCATTTACAGGACGTGGGTATCGGCAGCTAAGCCAGCATTTATAGCCCATCCCTAGTTGCCCTTGAGGTGGTGATGAGCTGCCTTCTTGAACTGCTGCAGTCCCTGAGGTGTAGGGACACCTGCAGTGCTGTTAGGGAGGGGATTCCATGATTTTGACCCAGTGACAATGGACGGCGATATGTTTCCAAGTCAGGATGGTGAGTGAGTTGGAGGGGAATCTCCAAGTGGTGGTGCTCCTAGGTATCTCTTCTCGTCCTTCTAGATAGTAGTGGTCGTGGGCCTGGAAGGTGCTGCCTTAGGAACTTTGGTGTGTTGTTGCAGTGCACCTTGAAGACAGTACACACTGTTCATCGATGGTGGAGGGAATAGATGCTTGTGGAAGGGGTACCAATCAAGTGGGCTGCCTTGTACTGGATGGTGTCAAGCTTCTTTAGTGTTGATGGAGCTTCACTCATCCAGGTGAGTGGCGAGTATTCCATTACACTCCTGACCTGAGCCTTGTAGATGGTGGACAGGCTTTGGGGAGTCAGAAGGTGAGTTACTGGCCACAGGATTCCTAGCCTTTGACCTGCTCTGATAGCCACGGTGTTTATAAGGCTAGACCAGTTCAGTTTCCTGTCAATGGTAACCCCCAGGATGTTGTTAGGGGATTCAGTGATGGTGATGGCACTGAATGTCAAGGGATGATGGTTAGAGCCTCTCTTGTTGGAGATGGTCATTGCCTGGCTCGAATGTTACTTGCTACTTGTCATCCCAAGCCTGGATATTGTCCAGGTCCTGCTGCATTTGGGTCTGAACTGCTTCACTATCTGAGGAGTTACGAATGGTGCAGAACATTGTGCAGTCATTCACCAACATCCCCACTTCTGACCTTATGATGGAAGGAAGGTCGCTGATGAAGCAGCTGGAGATGGTTAGGACACCTCCCTGAGCAAGTGAGGGATGTTTTGGCCAATGTCTCTCCCCCTTCCTTCCCACCAACCACCTCTCAGCTACCTGCCCCCAGAAGCACCTCACCGTACCATTCCGTTGTACAATTCCGAGGGGAAGGAAGACAGAGGTTCTACCTGGGGAATGTCAGAAGTCTCTGATGGAGGTGGGAGGGGAGGGTGAAGGGGGAAATCTGACTCCAGTGGGAGTGCAGTCAAAACTCAGAGGGAGTCAAAGCTCAGTCTCTCCGTCTCATCTCCATTCCACAGCCAGGGTACAGATGGTTGATAGGATGTGAGCGGCACCTGGGAGTGTCTCTGTTTGTTTGGACTATCTGTCTGTGTCTGTCTATCTCTGTCTGGCACTGTCTATCTGTACTTGTGTCTGTCAGTTTGAGTGTGCTGTTTGCATGTGTGTCTGTCTCTGTCCATCTATGTGTCTGTCAGTACCTGTGTGTGTGTGTCTGCGTCTGCCTGTCTGTGTCTGGATTATGGAATGGGGTGCGTGTCTAAATCAGGAATTCATCTGAGAGAGGCTTGCTCCAGGAATAACTCTGGGGGTAACTCCAGGGCGCTTACAGTGCAGGGGGTTTGCAGGAGCGGCAGTCCGCTGCTAGGGGAGGGAGGCTGATGGTGTGTCCGCGCTGTCGGGCTGGGATCCCTCGGGGAGGGAGCTCCCCACCGCCTGCACCTGAATCCACCGGTCCCCCAGCGCCTTGGCAAAGTGCGCGTCCACTGACTCGGAGACGGAGACGGAGCAGGAGGGCGGGGCTGGCTGCTGGTAACTCGACCCGAGGCTCCTCCGGAAGTGCTCCTCCACCACAGCATCGCAGGTGACGCAGGGCGCGGCGGCTGGGGCGGGGAGAGAGAGGGAAGGGTGATGAGTTAGAGAGGGCAGGGGTGGAGGGGATGCTTCAATCATGCCCACTCCCCCCACCATGACATTTACATGCCCCTCACCATGATATCTACCCCCCCCCCACTGTGACACCTACACCACCTCCCCCCGCAACACCAGCACAACGTTTGGTACTTTGACAGAGAATTCCTCAGATTTACTTCTCTTTGGGAAAAGTAGTTTCTCCTCATCTCCATCCTAAATCTATTACCCCACCCCAAGGGGTTTCCAAATTTTTTTTTCAATGACATGGACCCTTACCGTTAACTGAGGGGTCCACAGACCCATGGCGGGGTACCCCTGACCCCCCAGAATCTTGTAGTTCTGCCTGCTAGTTATGGTCTCACCTACCAGTGGAAACAACTTTCCTACCTCTGTGTTATCTAACCCTTTCAGAATTGTACATGTTTCTGTAAGATTCCCTCTCGCTCTTCCGAATTCCACCTCGTCCCGGCCAACTCAATAAGGTCCCCTCTCACTCTTCTGAATTCCAGTGACTCTCGTCCCAATAGTGACTATAGACTTGGTCTCAATCCTTTGTAAATTATCACAAGCGTGTCTACAATAATGTGTCTGCCATTTCTCTCAGTAACCTGGGATGCATCCCATCAGGACCTGCCTCCAAGATTACTGGTTTGCCCACCACTGTCTCTTCAGTGACAAATCTATTGAGGTCCTCCCCTCCAATTGTATCCATAAGATCTGTCTTTGGCACGTTCAACATGTCTTCCACCGAGGAGACCAACACAAACTGGTCATTCAAGGCCTCGGCCATTTCCGCGTTACCAGATATTGATAGCCGTGTCTCATTCTGCAAGGGAACTGCACTCAGTGGTCACTAAATTAGGTACACCCGCTCATTAATGCAAATACCTGTTCAGCCAATCATGTGGCAGCAACTCAATGCATAAGAGCATGCAGATCAAAAATCAGAACAGGGGAAGAAATGTGACTTTGACCGTGGAATGATTGTTGGTGCCAGGCGGGGTGGTTTGAGTATCTCAGAAACTGCTGATCTCCTGGAAATTTCACATACAACAGTTTCTAGAGTTTACAGAGAATGGTGCAAAAAACAAAAAACACTTCCAGTGAGTGGCAGTTCTATGGGTGAAATGTCTTGTTAATGAGGGAGGTCAGAGGAGAACAGCCAAGCTGGTTCAGGCTGACAGGAAGGTGACAGTAACTCATGTAACCACACGTTACAACAGTGGTGTGCAGAAGAGCATCTCTGAACACACAACACGTTGAGCCTTGGAGTGGATGGGATACAGCAGATGACCATGCTGGGCTCCACTCCTAAAGAGGTCACCGGGTGTTTGTTCACTTTAGCTATGTTCCACTTTAATTACAAAAACTTCTGACTTTTTAATATTTTGTACTAGTTTATTTCTATAGTCTGTCTTCCCTTTCCTTACTTCTTGCTCAGTGGCTCTGTGTTGCTCTGTCCTGGGTCCCACACACAAAGACAGCACGACAGTGCCTCTACTTTCTTAGAGGTTTGTGCAGATTCAGCATGACGTCTAAAACTTTGGTGAACTTCTATTGATGTGTGGCGGAGGGTATCCTGACTGGTTGCAGCATGGCCTGCTGGGAAACACCAATGCCCGAGGACAGTAAATCCTACAGAAAGTAGTGGATACGGTCCACTCCATCACGGGTGAAGTTCTCCCCATTGTGTACACCGACGTGGAACGCTGTCGCAGGAAACCAGCATCCATCATCAAGGACCCCCACCACCCAGGACACGCGCTCTTCTCACTGCTGCCATCAAAAAAGAAGGTACAGGAGCCTCAGGACTCACACCACCAGGTTCAGGAACAGTTACTAACCCTCAACCATCAGGATCTTGAACCAGAGGAGATAACTTCACTCAACATCACTCACCCCAATGCTCAACTCATTCCCAAAACATCTGGACTCACTTACAAGGACTCCACAGCTTAGGTTCTCAATATTTATTGCTTATTTAATTATTAATATTTTCTTTTTTTCCTCTTTTTGTATTTGCACGTTTGTTGTTTGCCTGTCTTTTATTGTGTTTCTTTGTATTTATTGTGAATGCCCACAAGAAAATGAATCAGGGTAATATATAGTAACATACACAGTACTCTGCAAAAGTCTTGGGCACATACACTGCCTATAAAAAGTATTCACACCCCACCCCCCTGGAAATTTTCATGTTTTATTATTTTACAACATTGAATCACAGTGGATTTAATTTTACTTTTTTTGACACTGATCAGCAGAAAAGATTATTTTGTGTCAAAATGAAAATGGATCTCCACAAAGTGATCTAAAGTAATTACAAATATAAAACAGAAAATAATTCATTGCAGAAGTATTCACCCTCTTTAATATGACACACCAAATCATCACTGGTGCAGGCAATTGGTTTTTGAAGTCACATGGTTAGTTAAATGGCGATCTGTTTTTGGAGACCTATGTGTAGTCAAGGAGTTTCAATTGATTGTCATAAAAATACACTTGTATCTGGAAGGTCCAACTGCTGGTGAGTTGGTATCCTGGTAAAAACTACACCATAAAGACAAAAGAACACTCTAAGCAACTCCTTGAAAAGGTTATTTAAAAGCAGAAGTCAGGAGATGGATACAAGAAAATTTCCAAGTCGCTGAATATCCCTTGGAGCACAGTTAAGTCAATCATCAAGAAACGTAAATCTGCCTAGAGCAGGCTGTCCTCAGAATCTGAGTGACCGTGCAAGAAGGGGACTGGTGAGGGAGGCCACCAAGAGACCTATGACAACTCTGGAGTAGCTACAAGCTTCAGTGGCTGAGATGGGAGAGACCGCGCATCCAACAACCGTTGTCCCGGTGCTTCACCAGTCGCAGCTTTACGGGAGAGCGGAAAAGATAAAGCCACCGTTGGAAAAAAAACTCACATGGTATCTCGGCTAGAATTTGCCAGAAGGCATGTGTGAGACTCTGAAGTCAGCTGGAAGAAGGTTCTATAGTCTGATGAAACCAATATTGAGGTTTTTGGCCATCAGACTAAATGCTATGTTTGGCGTAAGCCAAACACCTCATATAATCAAAAACACACCAGCCCAACTGCAAAGCACGGTGGTGACTGCATGATGCTGTGGGGATGCTTTACTGCAGCAGGCCTGGAAGGCTTATGAAGGTAGCGGGTAAAATGATTGCCCCAAAATACAGGGAAATCCTGGAGAAAACGATGCAGTCTGTAAGGGAACTGTGGCTTGGGAGGAGATTTGTCTTCCAGCAAGACAATGACCCCAAGCATAAAGCCAAAGCCACACAGGAATGGCTTAAAAACATTAATGTCCTGGAGTGGCCAAGTCAGAGTCCAGACCTCAATCTAATTGAGAATTTGTGGCTGGACTTGAAAAGAGTTGTTTACTCACAATCCCCATGCAACCTGACAGAGCTTGAGCAGTTTTGTAAAGAAGAATGGGGGGAAATTGCAGTGTCCAGATGTGCAAAGCTGATAGAGACCTATCCACACAGACTCAAGACTCCCCATCCTTACTGCCACCAGACGTCTGAACAGTTCCTGGACTCATCAACACTACTTCATTTTTCTTTTGTCCGAGCAAGACTTATTTTACAATGTTATGTCCTTTTACTGTCCTGCGGCCACAAAAGAACAAATTTCATTTTATAAGTCAGTGACTTAATATAGGCTCCACAACGGGTATTCAAAACTGTCCAACGCATCACCGGCACCAGCCTATCCGCCATCTAGGACGTGTATACAGAAAGGTGCTGAGAAAGGGCCAGTAATGTCATGAAGGATCCCACTCACCCTGCTCGTGGACTGTTTGTCCCACTCCCATCAGTGAGGAGGCTTCGTAACATCCACGCCAGGACCATAAGCAGTTACTATCCCCAAGGAGTAAGGCTGATCAACTCCTCCACTCATTAACCATAGATATTGGAGCAGAATTAGGCCATTTGGCCCATTGAGCCTGCTCCATCATTTCATCATAGCTGACCTATTTCCCTCTCAACCTGTCTTGTACTTGTAACCCTTCAATCCCTGGTTTATCAGGAACCTATCAACCTTTGCCTCAAATACACTCAGGGACTCGGCCTCCACAGCCGCCTGTGGCAATGGATTCCACAGATTTCCCACCCTCCGGCTGAAGAAATTCCTCATCTCTGTCCTAAATGGACATCCTTCTTTTCTGAGGCTGTGCTCTCAGGTTCCAGATTCCCCCACCATAGGAAACATCCTCTCCATATCCACTCTATCAAAGTCTTTCAATATTCAATAGGTTTCAATGAGACTCCCCACCCCCCGCATTGCTCTAAATTCTATCGAGCACAGGCCCAGAGCCATCAAACTCTCATTTGATAAGGCTTTCAATCCCAGAATCATCTTCATGAACCTCCCCTGAACCATCTCCAATGTCAGCATATCCCTTCTTAGATAAGGAGCCCAAAACTGCTCACAATACTCCAAATGAGGCCTCAGTGACACCTTATAAAGCTTCAACATAAAATCCTTGTTTTTATACTCTAGTCCTCTCAAAATGAATGCTAACATTGCACTTGCCTTCCTCACCAGCGACTCATCCCGCAAGCTGACCTTCAGGGAATCCTGCATGAGGGCTCCCAAGTCTCTTTGTACCTTGGATTTTTGAATTTTCGCCCCATTTAAAAAAATAGTCTCTGCTTTTATTCCTTTGACCAAAGTCCCTTCAAATCAATTTTGGCTACGTCCTCTCTCATGCCTTTGTAATTCCCTTTACTCCATTGTAATACTGACACATTTGACTTTAGCTTCTCCCTGTAAAATTCCAGGATGAATTCTACCGGGTTATGGATCACTGTCTCTTAAGGGTTCCTTTACCTCAAGCTCCCTAACTCACTGCTCCACAGCTCCCCACCACCACTACTTTATCATTTCAGTCACATTGCGTACAGACACTCCCTCCCTCTAAAATTGCAGGATGAATTCTATCATGTTATGGATCACTGTCTCCTAAGGGTTCCTTTACCTCAAGCTCCCTAACTCACTGCTCCACAACTCCCCACCACCACTACTTTATCACTTCAGTCACATTATGTACAGACACTCCCATGCCTATGGACGTACAATGTATACAAGTATTTATATTTACTGTGTACTTTATTATTATTGGCCTCTTTATCTTATTATGCTATTTTTTGTGCTGCATCAAATCTGGAGTAACAATCATTTTGTTCCCCTTTACACTCGTGTACAGGAAATAACATTAGACAATCTTGAATTTCAATAATAAGCTCCAATCTGAGTCTGTATTCAAGGTTGAATCTTCTTTCTACAGAGCGCAGGGGGGACCTAAAAGAGTTTTATAAAACTGCAAGGGGTGTAGATAAAGTGGATGGTCACAGGTAGGGCAGTCTAGAATTAGGAGTTTAAGGTGAGATGGGACAGTCTGGACAGGCTGGGGCTGTTTACTCTGCGGCGAAGGAGGCTGAAAGGTGACCTTATCAAGGTTTATAAAACCACCAGGGGCGTGGATAGTCACGGTCCTCTCCCCCCAGGAGTTGGGAGAATCAAGAACAAGAGGGCAAAGGTTAAAGGTGAGAAGGGAGAGATTTAAGGTGGACCTGAGGGGCAACTTTTACACCCGGAGGGTGGTCTGTCTATGGGACAAGCTGCCGGAGGAGGTGGTTGAGGCAGATACACAAACAACATTTCAAAGGCACTCGGACAAGGTTCGTAGGAGGGGAAAGGTTGAGAGCAGGGGTTCCCAGCTTGGAGTCCACAGACCCCTTGGTCAATGGTAAGGGTCCATGGTGGGGAAAAAAAAAGGTGGGGAACCCTTGGTTTAGAGGTATATGGGGCAAATGGGACAAGCTCAGAGGGGGATCTTGGTGAACATAGACGAATTGGGCCAAAGGGTCTGTTTCTTTAGTGTATGATCCTATCTTATCCCTTGTTCCAACTACTGCCCACTCCACCGCACCCTCTCGCTCCCTAACACCTCCCGAGGTGTGACGACCTGTGATCCCTGCGCGCTCCGCCCAATGCCACACCCCGAGGCCAAGGCACTTACTGTTGGTCGATGCGTCGGAGGTTTGTGAGTCTCCCCTCTGTTGTGATTGGTTGAGCTCACCTTCCGCTTTCCCCCCACGGTGCTGATTGGACGAGGCGTGGGTGATGACGGAGGGGCGGGTCTGTGGCAAGAGAGAGGGGAGGGGTTACTGACTGTCCCACCTCAGCATTGCCCCCCACTCCTCCACGGCACCCCTGTTAATCCACCTCTGGCTGTTCACAACCAAATTCCCTCAGACATGTGTGGTGAGATTCACCCTATGTCTGACCCCAGGAGTGTGTGATGGGACGGTGTGGATGAAGCTTCACTCTGTGTCTGACCTCGGGAGAGTGTGATGGGACAGTGTGGAGGGAGTTTCACTCTGTGTCTGACCCCGGGAGAGTGTGATGGGACGGTGTGGAGGGAGCTTCACTCTGTGTCTGACCCCGGGAGAGTGTGATGGGACGGTGTGGAGGGAGATTCACTCTGTGTCTGACCCCGGGAGAGTGTGATGGGACGGTGTGGAGGGAGTTTCAGTCTGTGTCTGACCCCGGGAGTGTGTGATGGGACGGTGTGGAGGGAGATTCACTCTGTGTCTGACCCCAGGAGTGTGTGATGGGACGGTGTGGAGGGAGCTTCACTCTGTGTCTGACCCCGGGAGAGTGTGGTGGGACGGTGTGGAGGGAGATTCACTCTGTGTCTGACCCCGGGAGAGTGTGATGGGACGGTGTGGAGGGAGATTCACTCTGTGTCTGACCCCGGGAGTGTGTGATGGGATGGTGTGGAGGGAGCTTCACTCTGTGGCCCTGGGAGTGTGTGATGGGACGGTGTGTAGTGATGACCCCTGGACTATACCCCCTTGAAGAGAATGCCCTCCCCTCTCCCACCAGCCCCGCACCTGTTGAACCGTGCTAGGACCCTGCAAGGTGACTGTCTCTCTGCTGACTCCGGGCCGCTTCTTGATCAGGGCCAGGGGCTCATCGGAGGGTGGGCTCAGCAAACGCTCGTATCCATGGCAACACCGGGCCTGTTGCACTAGGCCAAAGCCTTCCTCCAGCTTGGAGGCCTTATCCCCGTCTCTGCAGAGGAGAAGGGAGAGTGGTCGCACACAAGACTGCACAATATAGGAGCAGAATCAGGCCTTTCGGCCCATCGGGGGCCACCATCCCATTCAATCATGTTTGATATTTTTCTCAGCAGCATTCTCCTGCCTTTGCCCTGTTACCCTCAACCTTGCCACCAGCCTTTCAACCGCTGCCTTAAAAACACCCAGTGACTTGTCATCGACAGCCATTGGTGGTGACGGTGTCCACAGATCCACCAGCCTCTGCTGAAGAAATTTCTCATCTCCATTCTAAAGAGACGTCCCTCTATTCTCAGGCAGTTTCCTCTGGTCCTAGACTTCCCCTTTGTAGGAAACTTCCTCTCCACGTCCACTTTATCTAGCCTTTTGATATTCGATAGGTTTTAATGAGCTCTTCCCTGAATTCTTTTAAACTCCAGCAAGTACATGCCTGGGTTTGTGTACTCCAAATCTGCCACATTACCGTCACCCACACCCTTCCCCAATCTACAAGTCAGGAGTGTGTCGTCCACTGCCCGCTTGCCCGAGTGGAGTTAGTCTATGCACTCCACATCCGCCACATTACCTTACCCGCCCCCCCCCCCAATCTATCAGTCAGCAGTGTGACGGGACCTTGTGCCCCTGAGTGGAGTTAGTCCATGCACACAACACCTGTCACCGCAGATCCCTCCCCGCTGCCTGCCACTCACTTCAGATCCGTCCAATGGCGACCCTCGGATCTGTGGCCTCTCCCTTCCACCGATTGGTCGATTCCGCCCGTCTCCGCCAGGTACTTGCGCTTGACTGGGCAGCTGGGCGGAGGCCCCGTCCTCTGATTGGGCCGGGGTCGGAGCGGCTCATCTGATGGGCCTCCAGAGCATCCTGGGAAATCAGACTTGGAGGTCAGAGACAGTGAGGGGTGTAGGGGAGGGAGGGTGTCACGGAGATGGGGGGGCTGTAGGGGGGGAGGGTTCACGGGGTGGGGTATGGGGTGAATCACAAAATCTCTTATGCACTCATTTTTTGTTTGTGTCACACATACTCTCTCTCTGACACATACGCAATTCCTCTTACTCTCTCGCACTGTCATATACACACACTGAATCCCCCTCCTCACCCTGTAATCTCCATCTGTCCAGTTGAACCCACACCCCCATCTCTTCCTCTCCGTCTCTCTCTCTCTCTCTGTGAAACACCCTTTGATCCACAGGCACGTCTCCTTTACCCCTTTCCTCTCTGCTAGCCCTCCCCTACACATTAGTGCGGGCGCACACACACACTCACTCTCAAACCCACTGCACTCTCTCGAGTGTTCTTATCAACTGCTAACCTGGCTCTGGGGCCGACTCTGGGAAGGGACCTCTCTTTTGCCCTGACACGTGTCCCACTGAACCTCCCACCCTCTCCCCCACCCCCCCGTCTCTCTCTTCACCTCTCCCTCTCCTGTTTTCACTGGCCTCCCTCCTTCCTTTTCCACTCCCTTACTTGGCATTTCTCTCCATCCATTCCTCTCCCTAACTCATTCCACCTCTCTCCCCCTCGGTCTCTCTCCCTCCCCTTCTCCCTTCCCTCCCTCCCCTTCTCTCTATTCCCTTCCCTCTCCCTCCCCTTCTCCCGATTCCTCTCCCACTCTCTGCCTCCACCTCTCTCTTCCCACTCTGCCTCCCTCCATCTCTCTCATTCACTTCTTCTTCCTCCTCCCTCTCTACACTCTTTCCGCCTCTTCTTATTCTCCTCCCTCCTGTCCCACTCCCTCCCTCCACTTCTCTCTCTCCTCCCCTTCCCTCCGGCCACCTCTCTACCCTCTATCCTTCTGCTCCACCTCTCTCCAGCCCTCCACCCTCTCTCAGTCCCTCTCTCTCTCCCTCTATCCTTATCTTCCAACTCTCTCCTGCCCTCCACCCTCTCTCCCTATCCTTCTCTTCCACCCTCCACCCTTTCTCCCTCTATCCTCCTCCTCCTCCCTCCCTCCCGTACACCAGCGTTCCCCTTTCCTTACCCTGTAGCACGTAAACCCTGAACCCGTTCAGTTCCTGATACTTCGTGACGGACATTTCTTCCCCCCACCCCCAATGTTCTCCGTCTGGGGGTGAGGTGGAGGGGTAAGGTTGACTGCCCTCTCCTGCTTGGCCCAGGAGAGCGGGAGGGAGAGGCGCTGACAACCTCGGGAGCGGGCGAACGGACGGACGCTCTCCCTTCCCTCCGTCGGGATCTGTTACCTGGAAGCGAGGAACACGGGAGGCGACTCCCTCCCGCTGTCCCTCCCTCTCATCCTCACTGCGCCGGAGTTAACCCTTCCCCTCCCGGCTCCCACACCCACTCCCGCCCGACTCCAGGCCCCCCAGCGCGCGAACAGGCCCATCGGTCCTCCGAATCTGTGCTGGCCCACTCGGCCTGAACGTTTTACCTCACCCCATCCCCCCCCCTCACCCACATACTCTCGGGGGAGGCCAATTAACCCAGCAGCACCACACCACACGTTCACTGGGATAGGGGAGGGAACCAGGGCGACTGAGGGAAACTCATGGAGTCACAAGGAGAAGATGCAGACTCCGCGCATACACACACACACACACTCTCTCTCAGAAAGCGTACATGCATGCACACGGACGCAAACACACCCATACTCACACACACACACACACGCACACAAATGCATAGACAAGGGGAGAGGTGGAGAGAGGGAAAGAGGGAAGAAAGGGAGCGAGGGACGGGAGAGGTGGAGAGAGGGAAAGAGGGAAGGGAGAGGTGGAAAGAGGGAAGGGAGAGGTGGAGAGAGCCAGTGCTGGAGGGGAGAGGTGGAGAGAGTGAAGGAGGGGCAAGTTAGAGAGAGAGTGCAAAGGAGGGGAGGGGTGTAAGGTGTGCTTGTAGACCTGACCACCTCTCCCCCCCTCACCATCCTCAGGCATCTGAAGCACTTTGCAACCGGGGCTGAGGAGGACACAGTAGGAGGCGACAGGACTCAACAGCCCCTGAGGCCAAGTCTGACAATATCCTCTCTTCTCCCCTCCCTCCCTACCTCGTCACTGTGGGTGGCAGGTCCTGACCTGCCCCTCAAACTCTTTAACCCCATCCGCACCGAAACTGCTTCAGGTCCAGGGTGTCCTGGGTTAAGGATAGTGACAGGGAAAGGGGAGTGGGGAAGAGGGGAGTGGGGAAGAGGGATGGGGAGAGAGGGGAGAAGGAATGACGGGGAGTGACTGAGAGGCAAACTGCGTAAGAGAGTCAGGGAAAGAATGGTTTGTGGAGGGAACCCTGTAGGGAGGGAGAGAATGATTGTTTTGCCCACTATCTCCCTAGCCTGCCCTCTCTCTCTCTGACTCCCTACTTCCCTATCCCTCCCACATGCCTTCCCATTCCCTTCCATAATCTTCCTCACTCCTCTGCTCCTCCCTCTGCCCAAACACCCTCTCTCCACTCCTTCACTCCTCATGCACTGCATCTCCCTCTTTGATTCCTCCCTTCACTCTTTCCTTTCCCCTCCTTCCCTCAGACTCTATCCACTTCCACCTCCCTTCTTGCCCTCTCTCGTACTCTTTTCCCCTTCCCTCTTCATCCCTATCCCCTCTCCTCTCTTTCTCCCTCTTCACCTCTCCCTCACCCCTTCCCTTTTCTAATTTATGAACTCTATTTCCCTCACTCCCACCCTACCTCTCCACCCCTCTCCTCTTCCGCTCCCCATCCCCTTTTTCCTCCCCAACCCCTCTCCTTTCCCCACTCTCCCTCCTCCCAATCCCAGTCTCCCCTTCTCCATCCTCCCAACCTCAATCTCTCCCTCATCCCAACCTCAATCTCAACCTCTCCTTCTCTTTCCTCCCAACATTAATCTCAATCTCTCCCTCCTTCCAACCTTAATTTCTCCCTCTTCCTCCTTCCAACCTCAATCTTTCCCTCTCCCTCATCCTCCCAACCTCAATCTCCCCTTCTCCCTCCCAACCTCAATCTCCCCTTCTCCCTCCCAACCTCAATCTCTCCCTCTCCTCCTCTTAACCTCAATCTCTCCCTCATCCTCCCAACCTCAATTTCTTACTCCCTCTCCCTCCACCCAACCTCAATTTCTTACTCCCTCTCCCTCCTCCCAACCTGAATCTCACGCCTCTCCCTCTTCAACCTCTCCCTCCTCCCAACCTCAATCTCCCCCTCTCTCTTCTCTAACCCTTCCCATTGCTGCCCGGCCGGGTGAGGGAGCCCGAGAGCCCGGCAGCTCGCCCGCTCCACCCCGCTGGGCTCCGGCAGCGGCAGCGACAGCCCCGCCTGCTCGCAGCTCCGCTCCGCACCGTCACAGTGCTGCGGGCGGCTGCAGAGGAGGCTGCGCTCTCTCCCGCCTCTGCATCCAGCCCGGCCCGGTGGAGCCGAGGACGGCGGCTCCGCTGCCCTCCGTGGGAGCTGTCGGCTGGCGAGGCATCGCCCTCTGCCCGCGCTTCGACTTGGTCCCTGCGTTGTCTCTCTCCGGGCGAGGATGCGTGGTACTCAGCTCCTGATGCAGTGATTTTACAGTCAGTCATCTTCATACTCCCTCCTCCCCCCTCGGCCCTCTCTCTCCTTGTCGTCACCTCTCCATCCCTCCTTCGGGCTCGTCTCTCTCCCTCCCAGTCTCTCTTCATCCTTCCCTCGCTCTCATCGTCTCCCCCTTCACCTGCATCCCCCCTTCTCCCTCTCTCCGTATCGTGCTATTTCATCCTCTCCTTTTGCAACACCCACCCCCACATTCGCTGTTTCCACCGGAATCATTCTGTCTGTCTCTTTCCCTCTCTCTCTGCCTCATTTCTCCCCGTCTGGTTCCTCGTCTCTCTGCCTCGTTCCCTCCCTCTCTCCCTCTCTTTCATTCCTTTTCTGCCTCATTCCCTCTCTGCCCTAAATTCTCCCTCTAAATTTGTCTTCTCCTTCTCCCTCTAAATTCGTCCCCTCCCTCTCCATTCCCCACTCTCTCCCTCTCAATTCCCCACTTTCTCCCTCTAAATTCACCCTCTTCATTCATTCTTTCTGCCTCGTTCCTTCTCCTCTCCCTCTCTCTGTCTTCCCCATCCCCCTCACTCATCCTCCCTCCCTCTCTCTCCCTCATTCTGCCTCCCTGGCTGCCTCATTCCCTCTCCCTCTCTCTCATTCCTCCTCTCTCTGTCTCGATCCCTTCCTCCAGTTGGGACTTCGTTTGACCCCTAGTCCTCGAACGTCTGACTCGCCTACACCGCCTCGCCACCATGAACTACCTTCGCCGCAGACTGTCCGACAGCAACTTCATGGCCAACCTGCAGAACGGCTACATGACTGACATGCAGAGAGCGGAGCCTCCGCCGGCACCGCCCCCAGCACCGCAGGCCCCGCCCTCGGCCGCCGGCGGCTTCTTCTCGTCCATCTCGAACGCTGTGAAGCAGACGACGGCGGCGCTCAGCGACCAGGTCAGCGGCGGCGGCGGTGGAGGCCGGGCCCGGACCCTGCTGGTCATCGATGGGCCACACACCGACTGGTGAGTGCTCACACAGCCCGTGACACGCACACACACAGCTCCCGTGATACACACACGCCCCAATTCACTCACCTGTCCCTTGATACACGCACTGTCCCAATTCACACACATGTCCCAATTCACACATCTGTCCCTGATACACACATACTGTCCCAATTCACACACCTGTCCCAATTCACACACACTGTCCCAATTCACACACCTGTCCCATGATACACACATACCATCCCAATTCACACACCTGTCCTCTGAAACACACACACTGTCCCAATTCACACACCTGTCCCATGATACACACACACTGTCCCAATTCACACACATGTCCCAATTCACACACCTGTCCCCTGATACAGACACACACCCCAATTCACACACCTGTCCCCTGATACAGACACACACCCCAATTCACCCACCTGTCCCCTGATACAGACACACGTCCCAATTCTCACACCTGTCCCCTGATATACACTCATGTCCCAATTCACACACCTGTCCCCTGATACACACACACACACTGTCTCAATTCACACACGTGTCCACTGATACACACACATGTCCCAATTCACGCACCTGTCCCCTGATATTCACACACTGTCTCAATTCACACACCTGTCCCCTGATACACACAGACTGTCTCGTCTCACACACCTGTCTCCTGATATACACACACTGTCCCAATTCACACATCTGTCCCCGATACACACACTGTCCCAATTCTTACACGTCCCTGATACACACACTGTGCCAATTTGTACACCTGCCCCCTGACACATACACACTGTCCCAATTCACACACCTGTCCCCTGATACACACACACTGTCCCAATTCACACACCTGTCCCCTGATGCACACACACATGTCCCAATTCACACCTGTCCCCTGATACAGACACACACCCCAATTCACACACCTGTCCCCTGATACAGACACACACCCCAATTCACCCACCTGTCCCCTGATACAGACACACGTCCCAATTCTCACACCTGTCCCCTGATATACACTCATGTCCCAATTCACACACCTGTCCCCTGATACACACACACACACTGTCTCAATTCACACACGTGTCCACTGATACACACACATGTCCCAATTCACGCACCTGTCCCCTGATATTCACACACTGTCTCAATTCACACACCTGTCCCCTGATACACACAGACTGTCTCGTCTCACACACCTGTCTCCTGATATACACACACTGTCCCAATTCACACATCTGTCCCCGATACACACACTGTCCCAATTCTTACACGTCCCTGATACACACACTGTGCCAATTTGTACACCTGCCCCCTGACACATACACACTGTCCCAATTCACACACCTGTCCCCTGATACACACACACTGTCCCAATTCACACACCTGTCCCCTGATGCACACACACATGTCCCAATTCACACCTGTCCCCTGATACACACACATGTCCCAATTCACACCTGTCCCCTGATACACACACATGTCCCAATTCACACGCCTGTCCCCTGATACAGACACCTGTCCCTATTCACACACCTGTCCTCTGATACACACACACACCTCCCAATTCACACACCTGTCCCCTGATACAGACACACGTCCCAATTCACACACCTGTCCCCTGATACAGACACACGTCCCAATTCACACACCTGAATTCTCACACCTGTCCCCTGATACACACTCATGTCCCAATTCACACACCTGTCCCCTGGTATACACACACTGTCCCAATACACACAGCTGTCCCCTGATATACACACTCATGTCCCAATTCACACACCTGTCCCCTGATACAGACACACACCCCAATTCACACACCTGTCCCCGATACAGACACACGTCCCTATTCACACACCTGTCCCCTGATACACACACACTGCCCCAATTCACACACCTGTCCCCTGATATACATACACATGTCCCAATTCACACACCTGTCCCCTGATACAGACACACACCCCAATTCACACACCTGTCCCCTGATACAGACACACGTCCCAATTCACACACCTGTCCCCTGATACACACACACTGCCCCAATTCACACACCTGTCCCCTGATAGACACACAATGTCCCAATATACGCAGCTGTCCCCTTATCTATACACCTGTCCTGTGATATCCACACACTGTCCCACTTTATATACTTGTGCTGTGATCCAATACTGTCCCAATTCACACACCTGTGCTGTGATCCAACACTGTTTCGATTCAAATACACGCCCCCAGAAGCACACACTGTCCCAATTCACACAGCTGTCCCCAGATACTCACACTGTCCCCTTATCTACACACCTGTCCTATGATGCACACACATTGTCCCAATTCACACTCCTGTCTCCTGATATACACACACACCTGTTCAGTAACACACACTCTCCCAATTCACACACCTGTACCCTGATACACTCCTGTCCCATTTCACATAGCTATTCCCTGATACACACACACACCTGTCCCATAATGCACACTTTCCCAATTGACACATCTGCTCCCCCAACAGACACCTGTCCTTAACACACACTGTGTCAATTCACACACCTGTACCCTCACACATATATACCTGTCCCATAACAGACACACCTGTCCCATAACACATACTGTTCCAATTCACATTCCTGCCCTCTGACACAGACACATGTCCCTATTCTCACACCTGTTTACCACCCCTCAACTATCAGGCTCTTGAACTAAAGGGGATAACTACGCTCATTTAAGGACTCTTTTTATCTTGTTATTTCATGCTCATTATTTAATGTTATATATTTATAATCACATGTGCACAGTTTGTTGCTCATGATCCTGTTTACAGTTACGGTTCTATAGATTTGCTAAGTATGCCCGCAGGAAAGGAACCTGGGTGTTGTATGTGGTGATATGTATTTACTCAGATAATAAATTTTACTTTGAACTTTGAAATTCCACACAACTCCCACACACACACACGTGTAGATGCACATATCCAAATTCATGCACACAACTGCGCTGTGATACTGACATTATCCCAGTTCCCACACCCCTCCTGTGATTCACACACTGTCTGAGTTCACACACCTGTCCTGTATTACACACACTATCACAATTCACACACCTGTCCCCAGAACCACCCACTTCCCAATTCACACACCTGTCCCCGGATTCATCCACTTCCCAATTCACACTCCTGTCCCCTGATATGTACACTTCTCAATGCACTCATCTGCCACCTGACACATGCACTTCCCAATACACACACCTGTTCCTAGATACTCCCACCGTCCCAATTCACACACCTGTCCTGTGACGCACACACACTGTCGCAATACACCCACACACCCTGCCCCTCACCTGCACACCCTGCCCCATTATCTATACACCCATCCTGTTATATACACAGAAGCAGTCCAAATTCACACACCGGTCCCCTTAGCTACACATCCTGTCCCCCCATCTTTCCAATATTTTTATTAATTTATATATATATATAAGAATACAGAGTACGTGAAAAAATATATATTTCAATACATTAAACTAAATCACAAATAAAGACTCCTTACCCTATATTCGTACAAGTCAATTAGTTCCTAACATTGAAAAAATAATAATTTTATTATATAAAAAAATCTAACCTACTACCAAGACCGAAGCTGATTAGTAGAAAAAAAGGAAAAAGATTGTTAGTCATCACCTGTGCTTTAACAGCAAATCAAAGGTTTTGAAAATAATTCAGAAAAGGTCCCCACAATGTTTGAAAGCCTTGATTAGATTCAAAGATTGAACATCGAATCTTCTCTAAATTTAAACGTGACATGACATCACGTAACTATTGGGCGTGAATAGGAGGAGCCACATCTTTCCATTTAAGCAAGAGCATCCTTCTGGCCATAAGAGACACAAAAGCCAAAATGTGCAAATCAGTTGGCTTCGAAATAATATCCTTTCCTCCAACAATACCAAATAAAGCAGTCAAAGGATTAGGCTTGAAGTTTACTTTGAAAAGTACTGAAAAGGTTTGAAATACTTCTTTCCAATATTTTCCAAGACTGGGGCATGTCCAAAACATACGAATGAGTGAAGCTTCTCCATTATTACATTTACCACAATACGGAGATATATCTAAATAAAAACAAGACAACTTATTCTTAGTCATATGGGCCCTATGGAGCACTTTAAACTGACGGAGAGAGTGACGGGCACATAATGATGAAGTGTTGACCAATTTAAAAATTTGATTCCAAGTTTCCTCAGAAATTGAAGTCAGTAAATCTTGTTCACAAAGATTTATACTTTTATCTAAAGGAACAGTTCTCATTTCCAACAGCATATTATAAATATTAGATATAGATCCATTATAAAAAGGTTTCAGATTAAAGATTACATCAATTGTAGTAGATTCTTATCAGGACTTTTAGGAAATGTACTTATTTGAGACCGTAAAAAATCTCTTATTTGTAGATATAGAAAAAAATGCATTTTGGGTAAACTATATTTAGTTGACAATTTAGATTATGAGGACACGGAGTCCTCTTTTATTGTCATTTAGTAATGCATGCATTAAGAAATGATACAATACTTCCTCCGGTGTGATATCACAAAAACACAGGACAGACCAAGATTGAAAGGACTAACAAAACCACATAATTATAACACACAGTTACAACAGTGCAACAATACCATAACTTGATGAAGAACAGTCCATGAGCACAGTAAAAAGTTCAAAGTCTCCCAAATGTCCCACATCTCACGCAGATGGGAGAAGGAAGAAAAACTCTCCCTGCCATGCCCAACCACAGTCCAACTCTGAGTCGTCCGAAAACTTCGAGCCTCCAATCAGCTCTCAGACACCGAGTACCGAGCACCATCTCTATCTGAGCGATTCGACCTCAATCTCGGTTGCCAACAGCAGGCAAAGCAGGGGATTCTGAGGCCTTCCCTCCAGAAGATTCACGATCGCGCAGTAACGACAGCAGCGCACGGGCGTTTCAGAAATTTCTCCAGATGTTCCTCTGTGCTTTCACGTCTGTCTCCATCAAATCAGAATTGTCAACGGCCCCTATTTAATGGATACGATATCATTTTTCACCGGAGGGCTGCGCACGTGTGGAGCGCTACATTCTCGCCTCCTGAAAAAAGACTTCCCTCTACAAGCAGGTCCTGAAAGCATTTAATACCTAATCTATCCCATTCTCTAAAACCAACATCAATCATAGAGGGTTAAAAAAAAATTTAGAAAAAATGGGACTCGAAAGAGAAAATCGCAAAAAAACAAAATATTTTCGGAATTGTATCCAAATCCTCATAGTGTGTTTAACTACCAGATTATCAGTTAACTTACTCAAAGACAAAGGAAATGAGGATCCAAAAAGAGAAATAGTAGAGAATTTATTAACAGCATTAG
The DNA here is from genome assembly GCF_030028105.1 of Mobula birostris. NCBI lineage: Eukaryota > Metazoa > Chordata > Chondrichthyes > Myliobatiformes > Myliobatidae > Mobula > Mobula birostris. Next base: position 145,175 of record NW_027278337.1, read on the forward strand.
CTTCTAAAAAAACCCACATTGGGCAATCCTCATGATTTATATACCATAACCAAAATGTAAGATATCTCATATTAACTGCCCAATAATAAAATCTAAAGTCTGGTAAGGCTAATCCTCCATTCTTTTTATCTTTCTGAAGATGAATTTTATTTAATCTAGAACGCTTATTCTTCCATATATAAGAAGATATATATGAGTCAAGAGAATCAAAAAAGGATTTAGGAATAAAAACTGGCAATGTCTGAAAAAGATATATAACTTTAGGTAATATATTCATTTTAATAGAGTTAATTCGACCAACTAACGATAACGAAAGAGGTGACCAATTTGACAGTATTCTTCATCTACACAACCTGCTCCATACCTACACAACCTGCCCCTCATCTACACACTGTCTCCCCTTACCTACACACCCGTCCCCTAATCCACACACATTTTCCCTTATCCTAACAATTTCCCTTATCTACACACCTTTTCCCTTACCTACACACCTATCCCCTTATCTACACAACTTCCCCCTTAACTACACACTTTTCTCCTTACCTACACACCTGTCCCCTTACCTACACACCTGTCCCCTTATCTACACACCTTTTCCCTTATCTACAAACCGGTCCCCTTATCTACACACGTTTGCTCTTATCTACACACCTGTCCCCTTATCTACACACCTTTTCCCTTATATACACACCTTTTTCCTTATCTACACACCTTTCCCCTTATCTACACACCTGTCCTCTTATCTACACAGATTCCCCTTATCTACACACCTATCCCCTTATCTACACACCTTTCCCCTTATCTACACACGTTTGCTCTTATCTACACACCTGTCCCCTTATCTACACACTTTTCCCCTTACCTACACACCTGTCCCCTTATCTACAAAAGTCTGTCCACTTATCTACACACCTGTCCCCTTATCTATACAGAATCCCCTTATCTACACAGCTGCCCTCTTATCTGCACACCTTTCCCCTTATTTACACACCTTTTCCCTTATCTACACACGTTTGCTCTTATCTACACACCTGTCCCCTTATCTACACAGCTTTACCCTTATCTATACACCTGTTCCCCTTATCTACACACCTTTTTCCTTATCTACATACTTGTACCCTTACCAACACACGTTTTTCCTTATCTGCACACCTGCCCCCTTGTCTACACACCTGCCCCTTACCTACACACCTTTCCCCTTACCTACACACCTGTCCCTTTACATACACATCTGTCCCTTTATCTAAACACTTGTCCCCCTATCTTCACACCTTTCCCCTTATCTACACACCTGTCCACTCATCTACACTCCTGTCCCCTCACCTACACCTCTGTCCCCTCATCTACCCACCTTTTCCCTCATCTACATACCTGTCCCCTCATCTACACACCTATCCCCTCATCTACACACCTGTCCCCTCATCTACACACATGTCTCCTTATCTACACAGCTTTCCCTTTATCTACACACCTTTTCTCTTATCTACACAGCTTTACCCTTATCTACACACTTGTCCCCTTATCTACATGCCTTGTTCCCTTATCTACACACGTTTTCCCTTATCTACACACCTTTTCCTTATGTACACACCTTTTCTCTTACCTACATACCTGTACCCTTACCTACACACCTGTCCCCTTATCTACACACCTTTTCTCTTATCTACACACATGTCTCCTTATCTACACACCTTTTCCCTTATCTACACACCTTGTTCCCTTATCTACACACCTTTTCCCTTATCTGCACATCTTTTCTCTTATCTACACACCTGTCCCTTTATCTACACACCTGTCCCCTTATCTACACACCCATCCCCTTATCCACACACCTTTCCCCTTATCTACACACCTTTTCTTATATCTACACACCATGTCCCCTTATCTACACACCTGTCCCCTTATCTACACACCTTTCCCTTTACCTACACACCTGTCCCCTTATCGACGCATGTTTTCCTTTATCTACACACCTTTCCCCTTACCTACACACCTGTCCCCTTACCTACACATGTTTTCCCTTATCTACACTCCTGTCCCCTTACCTACACACCTGTCCCCTTACCTACACACGTTTTCCCTTATCTACACACCTGTCCCTTATCGACACACCCATCCCCTTACCTACACACCTGACCTCTTACCTACACACGTTTTCCCTTATCTACACACCTGTCCCCTTACCTACACACTTTCCCCCTCATCTACACACCTTTCCCTTACCTACACACCTTCCCCCTCATCTACACACCTACCCCCTCATCTACACACCTTTTCCCTTATCTACACACCTTTTCTCTCACCTACATACCTGTCCCCTTACCTACACACCTTTCCCCTTACCTGCACACCTTTCCCCTTATCTACACACCTGTCCCCCTATCTACAAAAACCTGTCCACTTATCTGCACACCTATCCCCTTATCTTCACACCTGTCTGCTTATCTACAAACCTGTCCCCTTATCTACACACTTGTCCCCTATCTTCACACCTTTTCCCTTATCTACACACCTGTCTGCTCATCTACACACCTGTCCCCTCATCTACACACCTGTCCCCTTATCTACACACCTGTCCCCTTATCTACACACCTGTTCTCTTCTCTACACACCTGTCCACTTAGCTACACACATGTCTTGTTACCCACACACCTGTCCCCTTACCTACACACCTGTCCCTTTACATACACACCTGTCCCCTTATCTACACACGTCCCCTATCTTCACAACTTTTCCGTTCTACACGCCTTGTTCCCTTATCTACATGCCTTGTTCCCTTATCTACACGCCTTGTTCCCTTATCTACACACGTTTTCCCTTATCTACACACCTTTTCCGTTATGTACACACCATTCCTCTTATCTACACACCTGTCCCCTTATCTACACACCTTTCCCCTTATCTACACACGTTTGCTCTTATCTACACACCTGTCCCCTTATCTACACAGCTTTACCCTTATCTATACACCTGTTCCCCTTATCTACACTCCTTTACCCTTATCTACACACTTGTACCCTTACCAACACACGTTTTTCCTTATCTACACTCCTGTCCCCTTATCTATACACCTTTTCCCTTATCTACACACCTGTCCCCTTGTCTACACATCTGCCCCTTATCTACACATCTTTTCCCTTATCTGCACACCTTTTCTCTTATCTACACACCTGTCCCCTTGTCTACACACCTGCCCCTTATCTACACACCTTTCCCCTTACCTACACACCTGTCCCTTTACATACACATCTGTCCCCTTATCTACACACTTGTCCCCCTATCTTCACACCTTTTCCCTTATCTACACATCTGTCCGCTCATTTACACTCCTGTCCCCTCATCTACGCATCTGTCCCCTCATCTACCCACCTTTTCCCTCATTTACATACCTGTCCCCTCATCTACACACCTGTCCCCTCATCTACACACCTGTCTCCTTATCTACACAGCTTTCCCTTTATCTACACACCTTTTCTCTTATCTACACAGCTTTACCCTTATCTACACACATGTACCCTTATCTACACACCTTTTCCCTTATCTACACGCCTTGTTTCCTTATCTACACACGTTTCCCCTTATCTACACACCTTTTCGCTTATGTACACACCTTTTCTCTTACCTACATACCTGTCCCCTTACCAACACACCTGTCCCCTTACCTACACACCTTGTTCCCTTATCTACACACCCTTTCCCATATCTACACACCTTTCCCTTATCTGCACACCTTTTCTCTTATCTACAACCTGTCCCTTTATCTACACACCTGTGCCCTTATCTACACACCCATCCCCTTATCCACACACCTTTCCCCTTATCTATACACCTTTTCTCATATCTACACACCATGTCCCCTTACCTACACACCTTTTCCCTTACCTACACACCTGTCCACTTACCTACACACCTGTCCCCTTATGTACACAGATTCCCCTTATCTACACAGCTGCCCCCTTATCTACACACCTTTCCCCTTACCTACACACCTGTACCCTTACCTACACGTTTTCCCTTATCTACACTCCTGTCCCCTTACCTACACACGTTTTCCTTTATCTACACACCTGTCCCTTATCGACACACCCATCCCCTTACCCACACACCTGACCTTTTACCTACACACGTTTTCCCTTATCTACACACCTGTCACCTGATCTACACACCTGTCCCCTTACCTACACACTTTCCTCCTCATCTACACACCTTCCCCCTTATCTACACACCTTCCCCCTCATCTACACACCTTCCCCCTCATCTACACACCTTTTCCCTTATCTACACACCTTTTCCCTTACCTGCACACCTATCCCCTTATCTTCACACCTGTCCGCTTATCTACACACATTTCCCCTTATCTACACACCTGTCCTCTTATCTACACACGTTCCCCTTATCTACACACCTGTCCCTTTATCTACACTGCTTTCACCTGATCTACACATCTTTCCCCTTATCTACACACCTGCCCCTTATCTACACACCTTTCCCCTTACCTACACACCTGTCCCTTTACATACACACCTGCCCCCTTATCTACACACTTGTCCCCCTATCTTCACACCTTTTCCCTTATCTACACACCTTTTCTCTTATCTACATACTTTTCCACTTCTCTACACACCTTTGCTTTTATCAACACACCTATCCACTTATCTACAAACCTGTCCCCTTATCTACACACCTTTTCCCTTATCTACACACCTTTTCCCTTATCGACACACCTATCCCCTTACACACGCACCTGACCTCTTACCTACACACGTTTTCCCTTATCTACACACCTGTCCCCTTACCTACACACTTTCCCCCTCATCTACACACCTTTCCCTTATCTACACACCTTTTCTCTTACCTGCACACCTTTCCCCTTATCTACACACCTGTCCCCTTATCTACAAAAACCTGTCCACTTATCTACACACCTATCCCCTTATCTTCACACCTGTCCGCTTATCTACAAACCTGTCCCCTTATCTACGCACCTTTTTTATTAGCTACACACCTTTCCCCTTATCTACATACCTGTCCCCTTACCTATACACCTTTCCCCTTACCTACACACCTTTCCCTTTAGCTACACACCTTTCCCCTTACCTACACACCTGTCCCCTTACCTACACATGTTTTCCCTTATCTACACACCTGTCCCCTGACCCACACACCTGTCCCCTTATCTACACACCTTTTCTCTTACCTACAAATCTGTCCCCTTGCCTACACACCTGTCCCCTTATCTACACACCTGTCCCCTGATCCAAGCACCTGACCCCTTATCTACACACCTTTCCTCTTACCTACATACCTGTCCCCTTATCTACACACCTTTCCTCTTACCTACATACCTGTCCCCTTATATACACACCTTTCCTCTTACCTGCACACCTGTCCCCTTATCTACAGACCTGTCCCCCTATCTAGACACCCTGTCCCCTTATCTACACACCTTTACTCTTATCTATACACCTGGCCACTTATCTGCACACCTTTTCCCTTATCTACACACCTTTTCCCTTATCTACACACATTTTCCCTTATCTACACACATTTTCCCATATCTACACGCCATTTCCCTCATCAATGCACCTTTCCCCTTATCTACACACCTGTCCCCTTATCGACACACCTGTCCCCTTACCTACAGACCTGTCCCCTTATCTACGCCCGTTTCCCCTTATCTACACACCTTTCCCCTTACCTACACGTTTTCCCTTATCTACACTCCTGTCCCCTTACCTGCACACGTTTTCCCTTATCTACACACCTGTCCCATTATCTACACACCTGTCCCTTATCGACACACCTATCCCCTTAACCACACACCTGACCTCTTACCTACACACATTTTCCCTTATCTACACACCTGTCCCCTGATCTACACCCTGTCCCCTTACCTACACTCCTTCCCCCTCATCTACACACCTTCCCCCTCATCTACACACCTTTTCCCTCATCTACACACCTTTTCCCTTACCTGCACACCTTTCTCCTTATCTACACACCTGTCCCCTTATCTACAAAAACCTGTCCACTTATCTACACACCTATCCCCTTATCTTCACACCTGTCCGCTTATCTACAAACCTGTCCCCTTATCTACACACCTTTTCTCTTATCTACACATCTTTCCCCTTATCTACACACCTGTCCCCTTAGCAACACAGGTTTTCTCTTATCTATAGACCTGTCCCCTTATCTACACACCTTTCCCCTTACCTGCACACCTTTCCCCTTATCTACCCACCTTTCCCCCTATCTACACACCTGTCCCCTTAGCTGCACACCTGTCTCCTTCCCTGCACACTTGTCTGCTTATCCACACACCTGTCCCCTTATCTGCACACCTTTTCCCTTAGCTACACACCTGTCCCCTTATCTACACACCTGTCCCCCTACCTACAGACCTGTCCCCTTACCTACACACGTTTTCTCTTACCTATACACCTGTCCCCTTATCCACACACCTTTTCTCTCATCTATACACCTCTTCTCACATCTACAGAACTGTCCTCTTATCTACAGACCTGTCCCCTTATCTACACACCTTCCCCCTTAGCTATACACCTCCCTCATTAGCTATACACTTTTCCCTTATCTACACACCTGTCCCCTTATTTACACACCTGTCCCCTTATCTACACACCTTTCCCTTATCTACACACCTATCCCCTTATCTACACACCCTTTCCCTTATCTACACACCTTTTCTCTTACATGCACACCTGTACCCTTATCTACACAACTTTCCTCTTACCTGCACACCTGTCCCCTTATCTACACACCTGTCCCCCTATCTAGACACCCTGTCCCCTTATGTACACACCTTCTCTCTTGTCTACACACCTGTCCCCTTATCTGCACAACTTTTCCCTTATCGGCACACCTTTTCTCTTACCTACACACCTGTCCCTTTATCTACGCACCTGTCCCCTTATCCACACATTTTTCCCCTTATCTACACACCTTTTCTCATATCTACACACTATGTCCCCTTATCTACACACCTGTCACCTTATCTACACACCTTCTCTCTTATCTACACACCTGTCCCCTTATCTATACACCTGTCCACATATCTACACACCTTTTCTCTTACCTACGCACCTGTCCCCTTATCTACACACCTTTTCTCTTATCTACACACTTTTCCGCTTCTCTACACACCTTTGCTTTCATCTACACATGTCCTCTTATCTAGATACCTGTCCGATTATCTACAAACCTGTCCCATTATCTACACATCTTTTATCTTATCTACACACCTGTTCCCTTATCTACACACCTTTTCCCTTATCTACACACCTTCCCCCTTAGCTATACACCTCCCTCATTAGCTATACACTTTTCCCTTATCTACACACCTGTCCCCTTATTTACACACCTGTCCCCTTATCTACACACCTTTCCCTTATCTACACACCTATCCCCTTATCTACACACCCTTTTCCTTATCTACACACCTTTTCTCTTACATGCACACCTGTACCCTTATCTACACACCTTTCCTCTTACCTGCACACCTGTCCCCTTATCTACACACCTGTCCCCCTATCTAGACACCCTGTCCCCTTATCTACACACCTTCTCTCTTGTCTACACACCTGTCCCCTTATCTGCACAACTTTTCCCTTATCGGCACACCTTTTCTCTTACCTACACACCTGTCCATTTATCTACGCACCTGTCCCCTTATCTACACACCTGTCCCCTTATCCACACATCTTTCCCCTTATCTACACACCTTTTCTCATATCTACACACTATGTCCCCTTATCTACACACCTGTCACCTTATCTACACACCTTCTCTCTTATCTACACACCTGACTCCTTATCTATACACCTGTCCACATATCTACACACCTTTTCTCTTACCTATGCACCTTTTCTCTTATCTACACACTTTTCCGCTTCTCTACACGCCTTTGCTTTCATCTACACATATGTCCTCTTATCTACATACCTGTCCACTTATCTACAAACCTGTCCCATTATCTACACATCTTTTCTCTTATCTACACACCTGTTCCCTTATCGACACACCTTTTCCCTTATCTACAAACCTTCCCCCTTATCTACACACTTTTCCGCATCTCTACACACCTTTGCTTTTATCTACACACCTGTTCTCTTATCTACACACCTGTCCCCTTATCTACACACCTGTCCCCTTACCCACACACCTGCCTCCTTACCGACACACGTGTCCCCTTACCTACACCCCTGTCCCTTTGTCTACACAGCTGTCCCCTTACCCACACACGTTTTCCCTTATCTACACACCTGTCCCCTTATCTACACACCTGTCCCCTTAACTACACACCTGTCCCTTATCGACACACGTCCCCTTACCCACACACCTGACCTCTTACCTACACACGTTTTCCCTTATCTACACACCTGTCCCCTGATCTACACCCTGTCCCCTTACCTACACACCTTCCCCCTCATCTACACACCTTCCCCCTCATCTACACACCGTTTCCCTCATCTAAACACCTTTTCTCTTACCTACATACCTGTCCCCTTACCTACACACCTTTTCCCTTACCTGCACACCTTTCCCGTTATCTACACACCTGTCCCCTTATCTACACACCTGTTCTCTTATCTACACACCTGTCCCCTGATCCAAACACCTGTCCCCTTATCTACACACCTTTTCTCTTACCTACACACCTGTCCCCTTATCTACACACCTGTCCCCCTATCTGGACACCCTGTCCCCTTATCTACATACCTTTTCTCTTGTCTACACACCTGTCCCCTTATCTGCACAACTTTTCCCTTATCGGCACACCTTTTCTCTTATCTACACACCTGTCCCTTTATCTATGCACCTGTCCGCTTATCTACACACCTGTCCCCTTATCCACACATTTTCCCCTTATCTACACACCTTTTCTCATATCTACACACTATGTCCCCTTATCTACACACCTGTCCCCTTATCCACACATTTTCCCCTTATCTACACACCTTTTCTCATATCTACACACTATGTCCCCTTATCTACACACCTGTCACCTTATCTACACACCTTCTCTCTTATCTACACACCTGACCACTTATCTATACACCTGTCCACATACCTACACACCTTTTCTCTTACCTATGCACCTGTCCCCTTATCTACACACCTTTTCTCCTATCTACACACTTTTCCGCTTCTCTACACGCCTTTGCTTTCATCTACTCATATGTCCTCTTATCTACATACCTGTCCGCTTATCTACAAACCTGTCCCATTATCTACACATCTTTTCTCTTATCTACACACCTGTTCCCTTATCGACACACCTTTTCCCTTATCTACAAACCTTCCCCCTTATCTACACACTTTTCCGCATCTCTACACACCTTTGCTTTTATCTACACACCTATCCGCTTATTTACAAACCTGTCCCTTTATCTACACACCTTTTCTGTTATCTACACACCTTTTCCCTTATCTGCACACCTTTTCTCTTATCTACACACTTGTCCCTTTATCTACACACCTGTCCTTTTATCTACACACCTGTCCCCTTATCTACACACCCATCCCCTTATCCACACACCTTTCCCCTTATCTACACACCTTTTCTCATGTCTACACACCATGTCCCCTTATCTACACACCTGTCCCCTTATTTACACACCCTGTCCCCTTATCTACACACCTGTCCCCTTACCCACACACCTGCCTCCTTACCGACACACGTGTCCCCTTACCTACACCCCTGTCCCCTTATCTACACACCTGTCCCCTTACCCACACACGTTTTCCCTTATCTACACACCTGTCCCCTTACCTACACACCTGTCTCCTTATCTACACACCTTTCCCCTTACCTACACACCTGTCCCCTTACCTACACATGTTTTCCCTTATCTACACTCCTGTGCCCTTACCTGCACACGTTTCCCCTTATCTACACACCTGTCCCCTTATCTACACACCTGTCCCTTATTGACACACCTGTCCCCTTACCCTCACACCTGACCTCTTACCTACACATGTTTTCCCTTATCTACACACCTGTCCCCTGATCTACACCCTGTCCCCTTACCTACACACCTTCCCCCTTACCTACACACCTTCTCCCTCATCTACACACCTTCCCCCTCATCTACACACCTTTTCCCTCATCTACACACCTTTTCCCTCATCTACACACCTTTTCCCTTACCTGCACACCTTTCCCTTTATCTTCACACCTGTCCCCTTATCTACACACGTTTTCTCTTATCTATAGACCTATCCCCTTATCTGCACACGTGTCCCCTTATCTACACACGTTCCCCTTATCTACACACCTGCCCCTTATCTACACACCTTTCCCCTTACCTACACACCTGTCCCTTTACATACACACCTGTCCCCTTATCTACACACTTGTCCCCCTATCTTCACACCTTTTCCCTTATCTACACACCTGTCCCCTCATCTACACACCTTTTCTCTTATCTACACACCTTTCCCCTTACCTACATACTTGTCCCCTTATCTACACACCTTTCCCCTTACCTGCACACGTTTCCCCTTATCTACACACTGTCCACTTATCTACAAAAACCTGTCCACTTATCTACACACCTTTTCTCTTATCTACACACCTTTCCCCTTATCTACACACCTGTCCCCTTATCTACACACGTTTTCTCTTATCTATAGACCTGTCCCCTTATCTGCCCACCTGTCCCCCTATCTTCACACCTTTTCCCTTATCTACACACCTGTCCCCTCATCTACACACCTGTCCCCTCATCTACACACCTGTCCCTTTATCTACACACCTTTTCCCTCATCTACACACCTGTCCCCTCATCTACACACCTGTCCCCTTATCTACACACCTGTCCCCTTACCTACACACCTGTCCCCTTACCTATACACTTTACCCCTCATCTACACACCTTCCCCCTCATCTACACACCTTTTCTCTTATCTACACACCTTTCCCCTTACCTACACACCTGTCCCCTTACCTACACACCTTTCCCCTTACCTACACACCTTTCCCCTTACCTACACACCTTTCCCCTTATCTACACACTGTCCACTTATCTACAAAAACCTGTCCACTTATCTTCACACCTGACCCCTTATCTACACACCTGTCCCCTTATCTACATACCTTTTCTCTTATCTACACACCTTTTCTCTTATCTACACACCTTCCCCTTATCTACACACCTGTCCCCTTATCTACACACCTTTTCTCTTATCTACACACCTTTTCTCTTATCTACACACCTTTCCCCTTATCTGCCCACCTGTCCCCTTATCTACACACGTTCCCCTTATCTACACACCTGTCCCTTTATCTACACTCCTTTCACCTGATCTATACACCTTTCCCCTTACCTACACACCTTTCCCCTTACCTACACACCTGTCCCTTTACATACACACCTGTCCCCTTATCTACACACGTTCCCCTTATCTACACACCTGTCCCTTTATCTACACTCCTTTCACCTGATCTATACACCTTTCCCCTTACCTACACACCTTTCCCCTTACCTACACACCTGTCCCTTTACATACACACCTGTCCCCTTATCTACACACTTGTCCCCCTATCTTCACACCTTTTCTCTTATCTACACACCTGTCCACTCATCTACACACCTGTCCCCTCATTAACACACCTGTCCCCTCATCTACACACCTTTTCCCTCATCTACACACCTGTCCCCTATTCTACACACCTGTCCCCTTATCTACGCACTTGCCTCCTTATCTACACAGCTTTTCCATTATCTACACACCTTTTCTTTTATCTACACAGCTTTCCCCTTATCTACACACATGTCCCCTTATCTACACACCTGTCTCATTATCTACACACCTTTTCCCTTATCTACACGTCTTGTTCCCTTATCTACACATGTTTTCCCTTATCTGCACACTTTTTCTCATATCTACACACTTTTCCACTTCTCTACACACCTTTGCTTTTATCTACACACCTATCCGCTCATCTACAAACCTGTCCCCTTATCTACACACCTTTCCCCTTACCTGCACACCTTTTCCCTTATCTACCTACCTTTTCCCTTATCTACACACCTTTTCCCTTATCTACTCAGCTGTCCCCTTAGCTGCACACCTGTCCCCTTCCCTGCACACTTGTCCGCTTATCCACACACCTGTCCCCTTATCTGCACACCCTTTCCCTTAGCTACACACCTGTCCTCTTATCTACACACCTGTCCCCCCACCCACAGACTTGTCCCCTTACCTACACATGTTTTCTCTTACCTATACACCTGTCCCCTTATCTACACACCTTTTCTCTCATCTACACACCTTTTCTCACATCTACACACCTGTCTCCTTATCTACAGACCTGTCCCCTTATCTACACACCTTCCACCTTAGCTATGCACCTCCCTCGTTAGCTATACACCTTTTCCCTTATCTACCCACCTTTCCCCTCATCTACACACCTTCCCCCTCACCTACACTCCTGTTGTCTTATCTACACACCTGTCTTCTTATCTACTCACCTTTTCCCTGATGCACACACCTGTCCCCTTACCTACACCCCTGTCCCCTTATCTACACACCTGTCCCCTTACCCACACATGTTTTCCCTTATCTACACACCTGTCCCCTTACCTACACACCTGTCCCTTTATCTACACACCTGTCTCTTCACCTACACACCTGTCCCCTTTTCTACATACCTGTCCCCTTACCTACACACCTGTCCCCTTACCTACACACCTGTCCCTTTATCTACACACCTGTCCCCTTATCTACACACCTGTCCCCTTACCTACACACCTTTCCCCTTACCTACACACCTTTCCCTTTACCTACACACCTTTCCCCTTACCTACACACCTGTCCCATTACCTACACATGTTTTCCCTTATCTACACATCTGTCCCCTTACCTACACACCTGTCCCTTTATCTACACACCTCTCTTCACCTACACACCTGTCCCCTTATCTACACACCTGTCCCCTTACCTACACACCTTCTCTCTTATCTACACACCTGACCCCTTATCTACAGACCTGTCCACATATCTACACACCTTTTCTCTTACCTATGCACCTGTCCCCTTATCTACACACCTTTTCTCTTATCTACACACTTTTCCGCTTCTCTACACACCTTTGCTTTCATCTACACACGTTCTCTTATCTACATACCTGTCCACTTATCTACAAACCTGTCCCATTATTTACAGATCTTTTATCTTATCTACACACCTGTTCCCTTATCTACACACCTTTTCCCTTATCTACACAGCTTTTCCCTTATCTACACACCTTCCCCCTTATCTACACACTTTTCTGCTTCTCTACACACCTTTGCTTTTATCTACACGCCTATCCACTTATTTACAAACCTGTCCCTTTATCTACACACCTTTTCTGTTATCTACACACCTTTTCCTTTATCTACACACCTGTCCCCTTATCTACACACCTTTACTCTTATCTATACACCTGGCTACTTATCTGCACACCTTTTCCCTTATCTACACACCTTTTCCCTTATCTACACACCTTTTCCCATATCTACACACCATTTCCCTCATCAACACACCTTTCCCCTTATCTACACACCTTTTCCCTTACCTACACACCTATCCCCTTATCTACACACCTGTCACCTTAGCTACACACCTTCCCCCTTATCTACATACCTGTCCCCTTATCTACACACCTTCCCCCTTTTTGACACACCTTTCCCCTTATCTACACACCTGTCCCCTTATCTACACACCTGTCCCCTTACCTACACACCTGTCCCCTTACCTACACACCTGTCCCCTTAACTGCACACCTGTCCCCTTATCTACACACCTTTTCCCTTATCTACACCCTTGTCCCCTTATCTACACACCTGTCCCCTTCCCTACACACCTGTCCCCTTATCTACACACCTGTCCCCTTATCTACACACCTGCCCCCTTACCTACACACCTGTCCCCTTAACTGCACACCTGTCCCCTTATCTACACACCTTCACCTTACCTGCACACCTTTTCCCCCTTCCCCTTACCTGCACACTTTTTCCTTTACCTACACACCTCTCCCCTTATCTAAACACTTTTCCCCTTATCTACACACCTGTCCCCTTATCTACACACCTTTCTGCTTATGTACACACCTGTCCCCTTACCTACACACCTATCCCCTTACCTACACACCTTTTCCCTTATCTACACACCTTTTCTCTTACCTACATACCTGTCCCCTTATCTACACACCTTACCTCTTACCTGCACACCTGTCCCCTTACCTACACACCTGTCCCCTTACCTACACACCTGTCCCCTTAACTGCACACCTGTCCCCTTATCTACTCACCTGTTTCCTTACCTACACACCTGACCCATTATCTACACACCTTTGCCCTTACCTACACACCTGTCCCTTTATCTACACACCTTTTCCCTTATCTACACCCTTGTCCCCTTCCCTACACACCTGTCCCCTTCCCTACACACCTGTCCCCTTCCCTACACACCTGTCCCCTTATCTACACACCTGCCCCCTTACCTACACACCTGTCCCCTTAACTGCACACCTGTCCCTTTATCTACACACCTTCACCTTACCTGCACACCTTTTCCCCCTTCCCCTTACCTGCACACCTTTTCATTTACCTACACACCTCTCCCCTTATCTAAACACTTTTCCCCTTATCTACACACCTGTCCCCTTATCTACACACCTTTCTGCTTATGTACACACCTGTCCCCTTACCTACACACCTATCCCCTTACCTACACACCTTTTCCCTTATCTACACACCTTTTCTCTTACCTACATACCTGTCCCCTTACCTACACACCTGTCTTCTTATCTACACACCTGTCCCCTTATCTACACACCTGTCCCCTTACCTGCACACCTGTCCCCTTATCTACCAACCTGTCCCCTTATCTACACACCTGTCCCCCTACCCACAGACCTGTCCCCTTACCTACACACGTTTTCCCTTACCTACACACCTGTCCCCTTCTCTACACACCTGTCCTTTTATCTGCCCACCATGTCCCCTTACCCGCACACCATGTCCCTTTGCCTACACACCCTGTCCGCTTACCTACACACCTTGTCACCATACCCACACACCCTGTCATTTTATCTATACACCTGTTTCCCTTTTCTACCTACCTGTCCTGTGATACACTCAGACTGTCCTATTTCACACACCTGTGCTGTGATCCATCACTGTCTCAATTCACACGCCTGTCCTGTGATACACACACTGTCCCAATTCACACACCAGTCCTGTGATACACACACTGTCCCAATTCACTCACCTGTCCGGTGATATATACACCCAGTCCCAATTCACACAACTGTTCCACGTCACACACACACTGTGTCAATTTACACACCTGTTCCCACACACACACATCTGTCGACGATTCACGTATGTCCAAATTCATGCACACACCTGTTTTGTGGTACATTCCAATTTGAACACCTGACCCCTGATATAAACACGTTGTCAAAATTTACACTCCCATTCCCTCAGACACATACACTGTCCCAATTGTCCTGTGATACACACATGTCCAAAATCACACACCTGTGCTGTGATACTCAGTGTCCCAATTCACACACTGGTACTCTGACCCACACACCAGCTGTCCCAATTCACACCGGTACTCTGATCCACATACACTGTCCCAATTGACACTCCTGTCTGCTGATATACACACACACCTATTCAGAAATGCACACTTTCCCAATCCACACACCTGTACCCTGATACACATCTGGCCCATTTCAGATATCTATTCCTTGATACACACACACCTATCCCATAATGCACACTTTCCCAATTGACACATCTGCTCCCCCCACAAACACCTGTCCTTAACACACACTGTCTCAATTCACACACCTGTACTCTCACACACATATATACCTGTCCCATAACATACCCGCATCTGGCCCCTGACCCACACACACCTGTCGCATAACACATACTGTTCCAATTCACATTCCTGCCCTCTGACACAGACTCTTGCCCCTATTCTCACACCTGTTTACTGCCCCTCAACCATCAACTTCTTTAACTAAAGGGGATAATTACACTCATTTCAGGACTCTTTTTATCTTGATATTTTGTGCTGGTTATTTTATGCTATATATTTATAATCACATTTGCACAGTTTGTTGTTCATGATCCTGTTTACAGTTACAGTTCTATAGATTTGCTAAGTATGCCCGCAGGAAAGGAATCTGGGTGTTGTATGTGGTGACATTTATGTGCTCAGATAATGAATTTTACTTTGAACTTTGAAATTCCACCCCCCCCACACACACACACGTGTGGATACACACATCCAAATTCATGCACTCAACTGTGCTGTGATACTCACATTATCCCAGTTCCCACACCCTTCCTGTGATCCATGCACTGTCTGAATTCACACACCTCTCCTGTGTTACACAATTTACACATCTGTCCCCTCAGAAGCACACTGTTCTGATTCACACACTTGTCTCCTGATACACTCACACTCCTGTCCCAATACACATACCTATTCTGTGATACACACACTGTCCCAAGTCACACACCTGTCCTATGATACACACACTATCCAAATTTACACGCCCTTTCCCTGAGACACATAGACTATCCGAATTGATGCGCTTGTTCTGTCATATACACTGTCCAAAATCACACTCCTGTCCTGTGATACACACACACAGTTCACCCTTCTCCTGACACAAACACATCCTAATTCATGTGCTAGCATGCATACGTACCTGTCCCCCGCCACGCTTGCCCAAATTCAAGCACACATCTGTCCTGTGATATACAGTTGCCCCAGTTTGCCCATCTGTGCTGTGTTAGGCACACTGCTGTCCAAATTCTCACATCTGTCCACACACACATCGTCCCAATTCCCTCACACACCTGTCCCGTGACACATCCACTATTCTGTGTCACACACATGCCTGTCTCATGGTACACACATGCCCCAATTCACACACATGTCAGTTCACGGTCTTGTGCTGCAACACACATGTCCCGCAACCCATGTGTCCCATGACACAGACACTGTCCCTACTCACTCAGACCAGACCTGTGACATACCTGTCCCATGACACAAATCCTAACCTGCACACACCCTCTGACACACACAGATGTCCCACTCCACATGCATCCAGTGAACCACTCACATCCCATGACCAATGTTTCTCATGTTACACGATGCACACATCCATGTCATGTAAAAATCACACATCCCTCGATGCACACAAGTCCCTGTACATATATTGAAATGTGATCACACACACACACACTCCAAGCATTCACATGTCCGGTGACATAGATACATCCCATGGTTCCCGCACATCTATCCCATGACACGTATCTCTCACCCTCTCTCTTCCCTGTACCATCTCGCTCTCTCGCTTTCCCTCCCTCTCTCCCTCTCCCCCCTCTCCCTCTCCCACTCATGCACACACCGGGTGATACACATCTCATTTCATGTACTGCTGTGGAACTCGCTCACAATCTGACACACCGTCACACACGGACACACTTACTCACACTCCTGATAAACTCACTGTCATTTCCACTGACCTAGTACGTATATGGGGAAGGCCGTGGACTTTGAGGAATATAGATACAGTATATACCACTAGTGAGCCTAAGAACTTTGCACAGTACTGTGTTTGTCAACGTGGAGCGGAGAGCGAGTTTGTAAATCTGGCAGGAGCAAAGGATGCTGGGAATGGCGAGGCTGGAGCGCCGTGGGAGGGGTGTGGGACAGGTAGCGGAGGAGGAATGCCAGGGGTCGGGGGGTTTGGTGTGGCATGGGTGCAGACACACCCAGCCCTGAGACTGCAGGCAAGGTCACGTGACTCCAAACAAATACTTTATTGATCATTACAGAATGTCCCTCTGATGCTTCCCGCTCCCTCCCCTCTCCCTACCCCTGTCCATCCCCTTCCCCCTCTCAGTCCACAATAGAGACCCATATCAGAATCAGATTTATCACCACTTACATATGTCATGAAATTTGTTTTTTATTGTGGCAGTAGTACAGTGCAGTACATAAAATTATGACAGTACTGTGCAAAAATCATAAACACCCTAGTTATATGCATGTGCCAAAGACTTTTGCACAGTACTGTATGTACAGTGGAGGTTTATGTGATCAGGAGGTGTATGTACAGTGGAGTATGTACAGTGGAGGTTTATGTGATCAGGAGGTGTATGTACAGTGGAGTATGTACTGTGGAGGAGTGTGTAGAGTGCAGTGTGTACAGTAAGGATGTATACGTGCACAAATTGAGGAAGTGTGCATATTGATGTATGTGATTACATGACACGTGTGTGGGAGGCTGCGTTTACGGGGAGGGTGTATACACTGAGGTATATAACGGAAGTGTAAATGTGCATTGCGAGTGTAAGAGTGCATTGGAAGTGTTTAAAAGGAGTTTTATACACAGCAGGGTAAATACGTTGTTGTACAGTTAAACAGTACAGAACCAACATTCTAGTCCTGGAGCCTCCTTTTTAGGTTAGGGAACAGAACCTGGCGTGGTCGTCTGCTGCTGTAGCCCGTCTGCTTCTAGGTCCGACGTGTTGTGTGTTTAGAGATGTTCTTCTGCACAGCGCTGTAGTAACGTGTGGTTATTTGAGTTACTGTCACCTTCCTGTCAGCTTGAACTAGTCTGGCCATTCTCCTCTGACCCCTCTCATGAACAAGGTGTTTTCACCCACAGAACTGCCGCTCTCTGGATGTTTTTTTTTGTTTCTCGCACCATTCTCTGTAAACTCTAGACACTGTTCTGCATGAAAATCCCAGAAGATCAGCAGTTTCTGAGGTACTCCAACCACCCTGTCTGGCACCAACAATCATCACACTGTCAAAGTCCCTTGTGCAATTGGACCCTAGATTTCCTCGCTTGTGGACCCCGGTCAGTTTGGAATTGGGAAAGAACATCTCCTCCACTATCTCCACCAGCCCCCTGTTGTACTCGCTTTGCACCTCTGTATGTGTGACTAACCACGGCTCTGGCATCCTTCCCCTCCCTTCCCACTCCTGAAGAAGGGTCTCAGCCCAAAATGTATATTCCTCTCCGCAGATGCTGCCTGACCTGCTGAGTTCCTCTATTGTCTCGTGTGTGTGTTGCTCAGGATTTCCAGCAGCTACAGAATTTTTTTAAGCCTATAGACCTTATTTCATCTCGTTGCTACCATCAGGGAGGGGGTACAGGAGCCTGGAGACACACACTCAACATTGTCCTTTAAGGGTTATCTCAAATAAGGGCTGATTAAACAGAATCCACTGTTGTGGTTGGTTGGCATCCGTCTGTCTCGAAGGACAATGGGTGATGGTCATCGTCAGAAGCCTGGACGGAAGGTTATGGAGATCCTGAGATGCCCAGTTGTTAAGACTCCCTCTGTCAGCCTCACCAGGAAATCTAATGAAGCAATATGTTTGGCACCAGCTTGGCTGCAGGAGCTGCCGGGAGGATGTTCAATGACGTCCGGCTGCCTTAGGCGCTCCACTCTGGACTTGCTGTCTGGGTTTACTCCCGTAGGCTTCGTCTCTCCCGAGGCTGCCCACAAGGTGGTGGGGCTATTTACCTATAGCTGGGGATCTGGTTCACGAGCACCAGGGCGTGTCTCACACCGGCGGGCCTGCGTGCTACGTGTGCAGGGGCCAGACCTCCTCCCCACCCCCTGTGGTCCACCCTGAGTCCGAAAGGAGTTCCGTTTCCGCGTGTCGCCAGTGAGGAGGCACTACAAGAGGCTTGCCATTGGAGAGGCTGTGTACTGGCAGGGAGAGGCTCACACCTTTTCGCAAGACTGCTCGCCAGCGGTGGAAGCCGAAAGTGAGAGCGACAAGCACTACCCACTACACTACCACACTAGACACGGCACAGCAGCCATTTTGACACCACGGAATCCACTGTACTATTTATATATGTCCATGATGGCAGGTAGGCTGGTGGTCCGGTGATGCGTCGGGCAGTTTTGATGGTCCGTTGTAGACCCCTCCTGTCTGCTGCAGTGCGGTTTCCATACCACACAGCGAAAGGTCAGTCGGTCATCGAGGGTGTATATACAGAGGAGGTCGGTCTGTGCAAGGAAGAGGTCAAAGGGGAAGTTATAGAGTAGAGGGCGTAGAGGATCAAGTTCGTTTGAAAGGAAGCTCTTGATGGTCAACTGGTAGGGTTGATGTACGGAAAGGCTCAGGACTTATGAAATTTTCAGCGGGGACTGAGATACAGGCAGAGAACTTGGGCAAGACGGTTCTGAGAGGGGATCTTAGTTAGCGGGGTAAGTGGGCCAGATGATGGCAGATAGAGTTTAATCTGGGATATGTGGGAAGTATTGCATTTTGGGAAGACAGACTAGGGTGGGACTTTCACAATGAACGGTAGGGCCCTGTAGAACAGAGGGATCTCGAAGGTGTTTGAACATTTAAACTAATTGAAAGGAAAAGGAGAGAGTAGAGAGAAACTTGGGTTTTATACTTTAAGCGAGGCACATGCACATTACATGGGTATCGTCATGACGGAAGCAGTTCTCGTACTTTTAGTACATTTAACCATAATGAATTATTCAAACAACAAAGAATGCCCAATCAGCCAATATAAATGCAAGATTATTCAACTATTACTGATGTAAAAAATGCACAACAGGGAGACGAGTACATGGCTCCCTGAAAGTGGCAACACAGGTAGACAGGGTAGTGAGGAAGGTGTCTAACATGCTGGCCTTCATCGATCGGGACACCATGTACAGGAGTTGGGATGTCACGTTGTAGTGGTGGAAGAAATTGGCGAGGCCGCATTTTGGTTGCTCTGCCATAAGAAAGATGTCATTAAGCTGGAAAGAGTGCAGAGGAGATTTACCGAGGATGTTGCCGGGACTCGAGGGACTGAGTTATAGAGAGGTGTTGGGCAGGTTGGGACTTTATTCCTTGGAGCGTAGGAGACTAAGGGGTGACCTCTTAGAGATGTATAAAATCACGAGGGGCACAGCTAAGGTGAATGTGCGGAGTCTTTTTCCCTAGAGTTGGAGAATCAAGAATAAGGGGGCACAGGTTTAAGGTGAGAGGGGAGAGGTTTTAATATAAACTGTGGGCAGAGGGAGGTCTGTATGTGGAACGAGCTGCCGGAGGAAGTGGTTGAGGCGAGACATGAATAGCGTTTAAAAGGACGGGGATACGGATAGGAAAGGTTTAGAGCAGGGCTTTCCATCCTGGGGTTCATGGACTACTCGGTTTAAGGTAGGGGGTTCATGGCATTAAAAACGGTTGGGAGCCCGCAGTTTAGAGGTATGTGGGCCAAGCACTTGGACAGGATGTTGGTCGCCATCGACCTGTTTCCTTGCTGTATGACTCTTTGACTCCATTGTGGGATGCTATCCTTGTAGCCTGGATCTGCAAAACCACGTGAGCATGCTGAGAATAGCGATCTAATTGCAGAATGTGAAGGAGAGCAGGAGGCCGATGCTCCTGTTGGAGGTGGTGGCTGCCGGCTGTATCCGGCGTGTCAGTTTTACCAGCCTCTGGTGTCTGGTTAAATGGGATTCAGGTCTTGTTGGAAGACTGAGCGGGCTGCGTCTTAGTCGAGGGCAGGGGTTCCCAACTCTTTTTATGCCGTGGACCCCTATCTTTCACCGAGGGGTCCGTGGAGCCCAGGTTGAGAACTCCTGCTCTGGGGAGGGCCGGGTGGAATTCAACAGGGCACGGTGATCAGTGCACGACCCCCACCCCACGACCCGACCTGCGGTGGGAGGAGGGTCACCTACAGGGCACTTGTGGATGGCTTAGCCCGGGAAGTTAGCCTGAGCAACTCTCGAGGCTTTGAGAGCAAAGTTCAAAGTAAACTTACTGTCAAAGTCGCCGCACACCGATGCAACCCTGAGTTTCATTTTCTTGCGGGCATTCACAGTAAATGCAGGAAACACAGTGGAATCAAGTCCAAGGCTGCCCCCGACAGGACAAACAGCCAATGTGCAAACACTGTGGAAATGCATATAATAAGAATAAATAAACAAATAAGCAATAAATATTGAGAACATAATGAAGAGTCCTTGAAAGTGAGTCCATTGGTTGTGGGAACATTTCAATGATGGGGCAAGTGAAGTCATCCCCTCTGGGTCAAGGGCCTGATGGTTGAGGGGTGGTAACCGTTCCTGAACCTGGTGGGGTGAGTCCTGAGGCTCCTGATAGTAGCAGTGAGAGGAGAGCACGGCCTGGGTGGTGGGGGTCCCTGATAGTGGATGCTGTTTTCCTGTGACAGTGTTTCATGTAGATGTGCTCAGTGGTGGGCAGAGTTCTCCCTGGGACGGACTGGGGTAGGGTTGCCGACTGTCCCGTATTAGCCAGGACACCTCGTATATTGGGCTAAATTGGTTTGTCCCATATGGGACCGCCCTTGTCCTGTATTTCCCCCGCTAAGGTAGAGCGTTCCTATGAAACCTTTCGTGCCGAAATGGTGTGAAGCGAAGAAGCAATTACCATTTATTTATATGGGAAAATTTTTGCGCGTTCCCAGACCCAAAAAATAACCTACCAAATCATATCAAATAACACATAAAACCAAAAATAACACTAACGTATAGGAAAAGCAGGAATGATATGATAAATATGCAGCGTATATAAAGTAGAAATAATGTATGTACAGTGTAGCTTCACTTAACAGAATTGGGAAGATTAAGCCAAATCTGATTTGTAAAAGAAAATCGGCACGTACGCGCATGCGCACATTACATGCGCAGTCACGCATGCGCACACAAGTGCCCGCGCAAGGCTTCATGGTCATGGTAGTCTTTCTCAGGGTAAACACAAGTGTCCTGTATTTGACTGCTACTTTTGTCCCTTATTTAGGAGTGGGAAAGTTGGCAACCCTAGACTGGGGCTCAGTGTGGGGGGTGGGAATGGAGCTCCCCCTCTTGTTCCCATCACAAACAAGAGAAAACCTGCAGACGCTGGAAGTCCAAGCAACACACACAAAATGCTGGAAGAACTCAGCTGGCCAGGCAGCATCTGTGGAAAAGAGTACAGTCGATGTTTTGGGCCGAGACCCTTCAGCAGGGCTGGAGAAAAAACTGATGAGGAGTAGATTTAAAAGCTGGGGGGAGGGAGAGAGAAACACAAGGTGATAGGTGAAACCTGGAGGGGGAAGGATGAAGTGAAGAGCTGGGAAGTTGATGGGTGAAAGAGATACATGGCCAGATAAGGGGGAGTCTGACAGGAGAGGACAGAAGGCCATGGAAGAAAGAAAAGGGGGAGGAACACCAGAGGGAGGCGATGGACGGCCAAGGAGATAAGGTGAGAGAGGGAAAAGGGGGGATGAGGAATGGTGGGGGTGGGGGTGGTAGAAATTACTGGAAGTTTGAGAAATCACTGTTCATGCCATCGGGTTGGAGGGTACCCAGATGGAATATAAGGTGTTGTTCCTCCAACCTGAGTGTGGCCTCATCATGTCAGTGGAGGAGGCTATGGATTGACATATCAGAATGGGAGTGGGAAGTGGAATTAAAATGGGTGGACACCGGGAGATCCTGCTTTTTCTGGCGGACGGAGGGTAGGTGCTCGGCGAAGCTGTCTCCCAATCTACGTCAGGTCTCAGCGATATACAGGAGGCCACACCAGGACGAGACACAGTAGATGATCCCAACAGACTCACAGGTGAAGTGTTGCCTCACCTGGAAGAACTGTTTGGGGTCCTAAATGGTAGTGAGGGGGGGAGGTGTAGGGGCAGGTGTAGCACTTGTTCCGCTTGCAAGGGTAAGTGCCAGGAGGGAGATCAGTGGGGAGGGGCGAATGGACAAGGGAGTCGTGCAGGGAGCAATCCCTGCGGGAAGCAGAAGGTGAGGGGGAGGGAAAGATGTGCTTGATGGTGGAATCCTTTTGGAGATGGCGGAAGTTTCAGAGAATTATGTGCTCGACACTTGCTGGTGGGATGTAGAGGAGGATGAGGAACCCCATCTCTAGTAGGGTGGTAAGAGGATGGGGTGAGAGCAGGAGTGCATGAAATGGAAGAGATGCGGATGAGGGCAGCATTGATGGCGGAGGAAGGGAAGCCCCTTTCCTTGAAGAAGGAGGCTCTGGAATGAAAAGCCTCACCCGGAGTACAGTTGCGGTGCAGATGGAGAATTGAGGGAAGGGGATGGCATTTTTACAAGTAACAGGGTGGGAAGAGGTAGAGTCCAGGTGACTGTGAGAACCAGTGGATTCGTAATAGACATCAGTAGATAAGCTGTCTCCAGAGACAGGCAGATCAAGAAAGGGGAGGGTGGTGTTGGAAATGGACCAGGTAAATCTGAGGGCAGGGTGGAAGTGGGAGACAACTTGGATGAAGTTGACGAGTTCCACATGGGTGCAGGAAGCAGCACCAGTGCAGTCATCGATGTAGCGTAGTGTAGGAAAAGTGCTGGACGGTCACCAGTGTAGGTTTGGAACATAGACTGTTCCACACAGCCGAAAAACAGGCAGACATAGCTGGGACCCATGTGAGTGCCCGTGGCTACACCCTTTGTCTGAAGGAAGTGGGAGGAGCTGAAGGAGAAATTATTAAGACTGAGGACAAGTTTAGCCAGAAGGAGGAGAGAGGTGGTGGAGAGGAACTGGTTGGGTCTGCTGTTCAGAAAGAAACAGAGAGCTTTGAGGCCGTCCTGGTGGGGAATGGAGGTGTCTAGGGACTGGACATCCATAGTGAAAATAAGATGATGGGGGGGCCGGGGAACCTGAAATCCTTGAAAAGATCCAGAGCGTGTGAAGTGTCATGGATGTTGGTAGGAAGGGACTGAACAAGGGGGATAAAACAGTTGAGGTGTGCAGATATGAGTTCGGTGGGGCAGGAACAAGCTGAAACAATGGGTCTACCTGTACAGGCAGGTTTGTGGATCTTGGGTAGGAGGTAGGAACGGGAGGTGCGGGGTGGGGGAACTATGAGGCTGGTTGCGGTGGACAGGAGATTGCCAGAGTCAATAAGATTGGTGATGGTGTCGGAGACAATGGCCTGGTGCTCCTTAGTGGGCTCCTGTTTGAGAGGTAAGAGGAGGTGTCTGAGAGTTGTCACTGGGCCTCTGAAAGGTAGAGGTCAGTACGCCAGATTCCTAAAACACCCCCTTTATCTGCCGGTTTGATGGTGAGGTTAGGATTAGTGCAGATGGAGTGGAGAGCTGAGCGTTCAGAAGGAGTGAGGTTGCAATAGGAGAGAGGAGTGTTGAAGTCTAGCCAGTTAATGTCCTGTCTGCAGCTGGCAATGGAAAGGTCCGGAGCAGGCAGAAGACCAGAGTGGGGTGTCCAGGAAGAGGAGAAGGGTTGAAGATGGGAGAAGGGGTCATCGGTGTGGGGTGGAGAGTCCTTGCCAAAGAAATAGGCTCGGAGACGGAGCTCAGTGTCGTGGTGAGCGTGGAACTCACTGAGGTGTGGGCACAGGGGGACGAAGGTGAGGCCCTTACTGAGGACAGAGCGCTCTGCCTGAGAAGGGTGGAAGTCAGAGGGGATGGTGAAGACCAGGCATGGATGAGAGCTGGGATTGGAAGGGGGAAGGGGTTGGTAGTACCTGAGGAGAGGGGAGGTTTGGGATGTTCAGGGTTGGTGAGAGAGGGCCCAAGAGCTGGTGGTAGGATCTGAGAGAGATGGGATTGTGGAGAGGAGTATTCCTGGCAGCCAGACAGAAAGCCATTTGAAGTTGCAACCGACACCATCATCAGTAATGTACAGCAGATGGCAGACAAACTGGGATATATATTTTAAAATTTCATAGCGAGTAATTATTCACAAATTCTTGTGAGTATCCTTGCAGTATCTATTCAGTGTCCGGGGTATATCCTGTGGTGTTTATTCAGCATCCGGGGTATACCCTGCTGTATCTATTCAGCATACTGAGTATATTCTGCAGAATTTATTCAGTGTCCGGGGTTCACCCTGAAGTACCTATTCCGTGTCCGGGGTATATCCTGCAGTATTTATTCAGCATCTGGGGTATACCCTGCAGTATCTATTCAGGGCTGGGGTATATCCTGCAGTATTTATTCAGCATCCGGAGTATATTCTGCAGAATTTATTCAGGGTCTGGGGTATACCCTGCAGTATCTATTCCGTGTCCGGGGTTTACCCTGTGGTATTTATTCAGGGTCCGGAGTACATCTGGAATATATTCGGGGCCCGGGGCACACCCTGCGGTGTCTATTTAGGGCCCGGAGAACACCCTGCGCTGTATTCAGGGCCTGGGGTATATTCTGCGGTATTTATTACTGTGGAGTTAAGGGAATTACAGAGGCATGAGAGGGGAGATGGTCAAAGTTAGCTGGAAATTAATTGGAAAAGAACACTGGCAGTCTGACAGCAGAGAGGCAGTGGCTGGAATTTCTGGGAACAATCTGGAAGGCAATACATCCCAAAGAGGAAGAAGTATTCTAAAGGCAAGATGACACAACTATGGCTAACAAGAGAAATCAAAACCAACACAAAAGCCAAAGAATTGAATTGAATTGACTTTATTACTAACACCCTTCATAAACATGAGGAGTAAAATTCTTTACGTTACATCTCCATTCAAATGTGCAATGTGCAATTATAGTAATTTATAATAAATATTATGTACAACAGGATAGCCAGTATAACATAGAAATACACTTGTGTTAGGCATGAATAATCAGTCTGATGGCCTGGTGGAAGAAGTTGTCCCGGAGCCTGGTGGTCCTGGTTTTTATGCTGCAGTACCGTTTTCCGGATGGTAGCAGCTGGAACAGTTTGTGGTTGGGGGTGATTCGGGTCCCCAATGATCCTTCAGGCCCTTTTTACACACCTAGCTTTGTAAATGTCCTGTATAGTGGGAGGTTCACATCTACAGATGCGCTGGGCTGTCCGCACCACTCTCGGCAGAGTCCTGTGATTGAGGGAGGTACAGTTCCCATACCAGGCAGTGATGCAGCCAGTCAGGATGCTCTCAATTGTGCCCCTGAAGAAAGCTCTTAGAACTTGGGCGGGGCATACCAAGAACAACAGAGCAAAAAATGATTGGGAAGCTTTTAAAAAGAAGGCAACTAAAAGGTCCTTAAGGTAAAGCTGGAATACGAAAGTAACCTAACCAATAATATCAAAGAGGATATCAAAAGTTTCTTCAGCTACGTAAAGTGTAAAAGAGAGGCGAGTGGATAATGCTGGAGAGGTCGTAATGGGGGACAAGAAAATGGCAGACGAATTGAATAAGTATTTTGCATCAGTCTTCATTGTGGAAGACACTAGCAGGATGGTGAAAGTTCCAGGTGTCAGGGGCATGAAGGGAAACTGGGAGGTCTGAAGGTAGATAAGTACAACCCAGGGTTCTGAAAGAGGTGGCTGAAGAAATGATGGAGGCATTGATAATGATCTATCACGATTCACTAGATTCTGGAATTGTTCCAGAAGACTGAAACATTGCCAATATAACTCCACTCTTCAAGAAGGGAGAGATGCAGAAGAAAGAAAATTATAGACCAGTTAGTCTGACCTGACTGTCGGGAAGACGTTGGAGCTGATTGTCAAGGATGTGGTTTTAGGACACTTGGAGCCACATGATAAAGTGGGCTGTAGTCAGCCAAGTTTCCTCAAGGGAAAATCTTGCCTGACATACTGATGGAATTCTTTGAAGAAATGACAAGCAGGATAGACAGAGGAGAATCTGCTGTGTACTTGGGTTTTCAGGAGGTCTTTGACAAGGCACCCCACATGAGGCTCCTTAACAAGCTTACAAGTCCATGGTATTGCAATAAAAGATTCTAGCATGGATAAAGCAGTGGCTGACTGGCAGGAGACAGAGAGTGGGAATAAAGGGAGTCTTTTCTGCCTGGTTGCCGGTGACTAGTACTCTTCCACAGGGGTCTGTGTTGGGACCAATTCTTTTTGTGATATATGTTAATGATTGGGATGATAGAATTGATGGCTTTGTTGCAAAGTTTGCAGATGACATGAAGATAGGTGGAGGGCCAGGTAGTGTTGATGAAGCAGAGAGGCTACAGAAGGACTTGGGCAGATTAGGACAATAGGCAAAGAAGTGGCAGATGGAATACACTGTTAGGATGTGCATGGTCATACACTTTGGTAAATGAAAGGGTTGACTGTTTTCTAAATGGAGAGAAAATACCAAAATCTGAGGAACAAAGGGTTCTTGGGAGTCCTTGTGCAAGATTCCCTAAAGGTTAATTTGCAGGTTGAGTCTGTGATGAGGAAGGCAAATGCCATGTTAGCACCATTTCAAGAGGATTAGAAGATAAAAGCAAGGATGTAATGTTGAGATTTTATAAAGCTCTGGTGAGGCCTCACTTGGAGTATTGTGAGCAGGTTTGAGCCCCTTATCTTAGAAAAGATATGTTGAAACAGCAGAGGGTTCAAAGGAGGTTCACAAAAATAACTCCAGGATTGAATGACTCATCATAGGAAGAGCGTTTGATGGCTCTGGGCCTGAATTCCGTGGAATTCAGAAGAATGAGGGGTGACCTCATTGAAACCTATGGAATGGTGAAAGGCCTCGATAGAGTGGATGTGGAGAGGATGTACCCTATGGTGGGAGAGTCTATAACCAGAGATCACAGCCTCGGAATAGAGGAATGTCCTTTTAGAACAGAGGTGAGGAGGAATTTCTTTAGCCAGGGAGTGGTGAATCTGTGGAATTCTTTGCCACAGTCAGCTGCGGAGGACAAGTTTGTATGTATATTCAAGAACAGAGAGGAGGCAGGAGATTTGGAGCAGAGAGCAAAATTGGATCAGCCATAATGAAATGGTGGAGCCGACTCGATGAGCCAAATGGCCTCATTCGGCTTCTATATCGTATGGTATTATGGTCTTATTCAGGGTCAGGGGGATATCCTGTGGGGAGAGAGTGGGGCAATGGGATTAGTTTGGTGACTGACACAGGGTTGTGGGGAGAGAGTGGGGCAGTGGGATTAGTTTGGGGACTGACACAGGGCTGTGGGGAGAGAGTGGGACAGTGGGATTTGTTTGGGGACTGCCACAGGACTGTGGGAGAGAGTGGGACAGTGGGATTTTTTGGAGACTGACTCAGGGCTCTGGGGAGAGAGTGGGGCACAGGGATTAGTTTGGGGACTGACACAGGGCTGTGGGGAGAGACTGGGGCAGTGTGATTAGTTTGGGGACTGACACAGGGCTGTGGGGAGAGAGTGGGACAGTGGGATTTGTTTGGGGACTGCCACAGGACTGTGGGAGAGAGTGGGACAGTGGGATTTTTTGGAGACTGACTCAGGGCTCTGGGGAGAGAGTAGGGCACAGGGATTAGTTTGGGGACTGACACAGGGCTGTGGGGAGAGACTGGGGCAGTGTGATTAGTTTGGGGACTGACACAGGGCTGTGGGAAGAGAGGGGGCAGTGGGAGTAGTTTGGGGACTGACACAGGGCTGTGGGGAGAGAGTGGGACAGTGGGATTAGTTTGGGAACTGACAGGGCTGTGGGGAGACAGTGGGACAGTGGGATTTGTTTGGGGACTGCCACAGGACTGTGGGAGAGAGTGGGACAGTGAGATTAGTTTGGGGACTGACACAGGGCTGTGGGGAGAGAGTGGGACAGCGGGATTTGTTTGGGGACTGCCACAGGACTGTGGGAGAGAGTGGGACAGTGGGATTTTTTGGAGACTGACTCAGGGCTCTGGGGAGAGAGTGGGGCACAGACATCAGTTTGGGGACTGACACAGGGCTGTGGGGAGAGACTGGGGCAGTGTGATTAGATTGGGGACTGACACAGGGCTGTGGGAAGAGAGTGGGGCAGTGGGAGTAGTTTGGGGACTGACACAGGGCTGTGGGGAGAGAGTGGGACAGTGGGATTAGTTTGGGGACTGACAGGGCTGTGGGGAGACAGTGGGACAGTGGGATTTGTTTGGGGACTGCCACAGGACTATGGGAGAGAGTGGGACAGTGGGATTTTTTGGAGACTGACTCAGGGCTCTGGGGAGAGAGTGGGGCACAGGGATTAGTTTGGGGACTGACACGGCTGTGGGGAGAGACTGGGGCAGTGTGATTAGTTTGGGGACTGACACAGGGCTGTGGGAAGAGAGTGGGGCAGTGGGAGTAGTTTGGGGACTGACACAGGGCTGTGGGGAGAGAGTGGGGCAGTGGGATTAGTTTGGGGACTGACAGTGCTGTGGGGAGAGAGTGGGGCAGTGGGATTAGTTTGGCGACTGACAGATGTCTGTGGGGAGAGAGTGGAACAGTGGGATTTTTTTGGCGACTGACACAGGACTGTGGGAGACAGTGGGATAGTGGGATTAGTTTGGTGACTGACTCAGGGCTGTGCGGAGAAAGTGCGGCAGTGGGATTAGTTTGGGGACTGACACAGGGCTGTGGGGAGAGAGTGGGACAGTGGAATTAGTTTGGGGACTGACACAGGGCTGTAGGGAGAGAGTGGGACAGTGGGATTATTTGGGGGACTGACACAGGACTGTGGGAGGGAGTGGGACAGTGGGATTAGTTTGGGGACTGACTCACGGCTGTGGGGAGGGAATGGGACAGTGGGATTAGTTTGGGGACTGACACAGGTCTGTGGGGAGAGAGTGGGGCAGTGGGATTTGTTTGGAGACTGACACAGGACTGTGGGAGAGAGTGGGACAGTGGGATTAGTTTGGGGACTGACTCAGGACTGTGGGGAGAGAGTGGGGCAGTGGGATCAGTTTGGCGATTGACAGGGCTGTGGGGAGAGAGTGGGACAGTGGGATTTGTTTGGGGACTGACACAGGACTGCGGGAGAGAGTGGGACAGTGGGATTACTTTGGGGAGTGACAGAGGGATGTGGGGAGAGAGTGGGGCAGAGGGATTAGTTTGGGGACTGACCCAGGGCTGTGCGGAGAGAGCAGGACAGTGGGATTAGTTTGAGGACTGACACAGGGCAATGGGGAGAGTGGGACAGTGGGATTAGTTTGGGAGCTGACACAGGACTGCGGGAGAGAGTGGGACAGTGGGATTACTTTGAGGAGTGACACAGGGATGTGGGGAGAGAGTGGGGCAGAGGGATTAGTTTGGGGACTGACATAGGGCTGTGGGGAGAGAGTGGGGTAATGGGATTAGTTTTGGGACTGACCCAGGGCTGTGGGGAGAGAGCGGGACAGTGGGATTAGTTTGAGGACTGACACAGGGCAGTGGGGAGAGTGGGACAGTGGGATTAGTTTGGGAGCTGACACAGGACTGTAGGGAGAAAGTGCGACAGTATGATTAGTTTGGGCACTGACACAGTGCTCTGGTGAGAGAGTGGGACAGTGGGATTAGTTTGGGGACTGACAGGGCTGTGGGGAGAGAGTGGGGCAGCGGAATTAGTTTGGGGACTGACCCAGGGCTGTGGGGAGAGAGCGGGACAGTGGGATTAGTTTGAGGACTGACACAGGGCTGTGGGGCACTGGGATAAGTTTGGGGAATGAAGCAGGACTTTGGGGAGAGAGGGGGACAGTGGGATTTTTTTGGGACTGACACAGGGCTGTGGGGAGACTGTAGGGCAGTGGGATTAGTTTGGGGCTGACACAGGGGTGTGGGGAGAGAGTGGGATAGTGGGATTTGTTTGGGGACTGACACAGGACTGTGGGAGAGAGTGGGACTGTGGGATTAGTTTGGGGACTGACACAGGGCTGTGGGGAGAAAGCGGGACAGTGGGATTAGTTTCGGGACTGACACTGGGCTGTGGGGAGAGTGGGACAGTGGGATTTGTTTGGGGACTGACAGAGAACTGTGGGAGAGAGTGGGACAGTGGGATTAGTTTGGTGACTGATTCAGGGCTGTGGGGAGAGAGTGGGGCAGTGGGATTAGTTTGGCGACTGACACAGGGCTGTGGGGAGAGAGTGGGACAGTGGAATTAGTTTGGGGACTGACACAGGGCTGTGGGGAGAGAGTGGGACAGTGGAATTAGTTGGAGGACTGACACAGGAGTGTGGGAGGGAGTGGGACAGTGGGATTAGTTTGGGGACTGACTCAGGGCTGTGGGGAGAGAGTGGGGCAGTGGGATTAGGTTGGGGACTGACACAGTGCTGTGGGGAGAGAGTGGGACAGTGGGATTAGTTTGGGGACTGACTCAGGGCTGTGGGGAGAGAGTGGGGCAGTGGGAATAGGTTGGGGACTGACAGGGCTGTTGGGAGAGAGTGGGGCAGTGGGATTAGTTTGGGGACTGACACAGGGCTGTGGGGAGAGAGTGGGACAGTGGGACATGTTTGGGGACTGACACAGGACTGTGGGAGAGAGTAGGACTGTGGGATTAGTTTGGGGACTGACTCCGGACTGTGGGGAGAGAGTGGGGCAGTGGGATTAGTTTGGGGACTGACAGGGCTGTTGGGATAGAGTGGGACAGTGGGATTTGTTTGGGGACTGACACAGGACCGCGGGAGAGAGTGGGACAGTGTGATTACTTTGGGGACTGACACAGGGATCTGGGGAGAGAGTGGGGCAGAGGGATTAGTTTGGGGACTGACACAGGCTGTGGGGAGAGAGTGGGGCAGTGGGATTAGTTTGGGGACAGACCCAGGGTTGTGGGGACAGATCGGAACAGTGGGATTAGTTTGAGGACTGACACAGGGTAGTGGGGAGAGTGGGACAGTGGGATTAGTTTGGGAGCTGACACAGGACTGTAGGGAGAGAGTGCGACAGTATGATTAGTTTGGGCACTGGCACAGGGCTCTGGTGAGAGAGTGGGACAGTGGGATTAGTTTGGGGACTGACAGGGCTGTGGGGAGAGACTGAGGAGCGGAATTAGTTTGGGGACCGACACAGGGCTGTGGGGCACTGGGATAAGTTTGGGGAATGGCACAGGAGTTTGGGGAGAGAGGGGGACGGTGGGATTTTTTTGGGGACTGACACAGGGCTGTGGGGAGAGTGTAGGGCAGTCGGATCAGTTTGGGGCTGACACAGGGCTGTGGGGAGAGAGTGGGACAGTGGGATTTGTTTGGGGACTGACACAGGACTGTGGGAGAGAGTGGGACTGTGGGACTAGTTTGGAGAATGACACAGGGTTGGGAGAGAGTGGAGCAGTGGGATTAGTTTGGGGACTGACACAGGACTGTGGGGAGAGAGTGGGGCAGTGGGATTAGTTTGGGGACAGACACAGGGTTGTGGGGAGAGAGTGGGGCAATGGGATTAGTTTGGGGACTGACACAGGGTTGTGGGGAGAAAGCGGGACAGTGGGATTAGTTTCAGCACTGACACAAGGCTGCGGGGAGAGAGCAGGACAGTTTGATTAGTTTGAGGACTGACACAGGGCTGTGGGGAGAGAGTGGGACAGTGCGATTAATTTGCGGACTGTCACAGGGCTGTGGGGGAGAGTAGGACAGTGGGATTAGTTTTAGGACTGAAACAGGACTATGGGGAGAGAGTGGGACAGTGGGATTAGTTTGAGGACTGACACAGGGCTGTGGGGAGAGAGTTGGACATTGGGATTAGTTTGGGGACTGACACAGGGACTGTGGGAGAATGTGGGATAGTGGGATTAGTTTGGGGACTGACTCAAGGCTGTGGGGAGAGCGTGGGGCAGTGGGATTAATTTGGGGACTGACAGTGCTGTGGGGAGAGAGTGGGGCAGTGGGATTAGTTTGGCGACTGACAGGCATCTGTGGGGAGAGAGTGGGACAGTGGGATTTGTTTGGGGACTGACACAGGGCTGTAGGGAGAGAGTGGGACAGTGGGATTATTTGGGGGACTGACACAGGACTGTGGGAGGGAGTGGGACAGTGGGATTAGTTTGGGGACTGACTCACGGCTGTGGAGAGGGAGTGGGACAGTGGGATTAGTTTGGGGACTGACAGAGGGCTGTGGGGAGAGAGTGGGGCAGTGGGATTTGTTTGGGGACTGACACAGGACTGTGGGAGAGAGTGGGACAGTGGGATTAGCTTGGGGACTGACTCAGGGCTGTGGGGAGAGAGTGGGGCAGTGGGAATAGGTTGGGGACTGACAGTTCTGTGGGGAGAGAGTGGGGCAGTGGGATTAGTTTGAGGACTGACAGTTCTGTGGGGAGAGAGTGGGGCAGTGGGATTAGTTTGAGGACTGACACAGGGCAGTGGGGCACTGGGATAAGTTTGGGGAATGACACAGGACTTTGGAGAGAGAGGGGGACAGTGGGATTTTTTTGGGGACTGACACAGGGCTATGGGGAGAGTGTGGGGCAGTGGGATTAGTTTGGGGACTGACAAAGGGCTGTGGGAGAGAGTGGGACAGGGGGATTAGTTTGGTGACTGATTCAGGGCTGTGGGGAGAGATCAGAACAGTGGGATTAGTTTGAGGACTGACACAGGGTTGGGAGAGAGTGGAACAGTGGGATTAGTTTGGGGACTGACACAGGGCTGTGGGGAGAGAGTGGGGCAGTGGGATTAGTTTGTGGACAGACACAGGGTTGTGGGGAGAGAGTGGGGCAATGGGATTAGTTTGGGGACTGACACAGGGTTGTGGGGAGAAAGCGGGACAGTGGGATTAGTTTCGGCACTGACACAAGGCTGCGGGGAGAGAGCAGGACAGTTTGATTAGTTTGAGGACTGACACAGGGCTGTGGGGAGAGAGTGGGACAGTGGGATTAGTTTTAGGACTGAAACAGGACTATGGGGAGAGAGTGGGACAGTGGGATTAGTTTGAGGACTGACACAGGGCTGTTGGGAGAGAGTTGGACATTGGGATTAGTTTGGGGGCTGACACAGGGACTGTGGGAGAATGTGGGATAGTGGGATTAGTTTGGGGACTGACTCAAGGATGTGTGGAGAGCGTGGGGCAGTGGGATTAATTTGGGGACTGACAGTGCTGTGGGGAGAGAGTGGGGCAGTGGGATTAGTTTGGCGACTGACAGGCGTCTGTTGGGAGAGAGTGGGACAGTGGGATTTGTTTGGGGACTGACACAGGGCTGTAGGGAGAGAGTGGGACAGTGGGATTATTTGGGGGACTGACACAGGACTGTGGGAGGGAGTGGGACAGTGGGATTAGTTTGGGGACTGACTCACGGCTGTGGGGAGGGAGTGGGACAGTGGGATTAGTTTGGGGACTGACACAGGGCTGTGGGGAGAGAGTGGGGCAGTGGGATTTGTTTGGGGACTGAGACAGGAGTGTGGGAGAGAGTGGGACAGTGGGATTAGTTTGGGGACTGACTCAGGGCTGTGGGGAGAGAGTGGGACAGTGGGATTATTTGGGGGAGTGACACAGGACTGTAGGAGGGAGTGGGACAGTGGGTTTAGTTTGGGGACTGACTCACGGCTGTGGGGAGAGAGGGGGACAGTGCGATTTTTTTGGGGACTGACACAGGGCTGTAGGGAGAGTGTAGGGCAGTGGTATTAGTTTGGGGCTGACACAGGGCTGTGGGGAGAGAGTGGGACAGTGGGATTTGTTTGGGGACTGACACAGGACTGTGGGAGAGAGTGGGACTGTGGGAGTAGTCTGGAGACTGACACAGGGTTGGGAGAGAGTGGAACAGTGGGATTAGTTTGGGGACTGACACAGGGCTGTGGGGAGAGAGTGGGGCAGTGGGATTAGTTTGGGGACAGACACAAGGCTGTGGGGAGAGAGTGGGACAGTGGGATTAGTTTGGGGACTGACACAGGGTTGTGGGGAGACAGTGGGACAGTGGGATTTGTTTGGGGACTGCCACAGGACTATGGGAGAGAGTGGGACAGTGGGATTTTTTGGAGACTGACTCAGGGCTCTGGGGAGAGAGTGGGGCACAGGGATTAGTTTGGGGACTGACACAGGGCTGTGGGGAGAGACTGGGGCAGTGTGATTAGTTTGGGGACTGACACAGGGCTGTGGGAAGAGAGTGGGGCAGTGGGAGTAGTTTGGGGACTGACACAGGGCTGTGGGGAGAGAGTGGGGCAGTGGGATTAGTTTGGGGACTGACAGTGCTGTGGGGAGAGAGTGGGGCAGTGGGATTAGTTTGGCGACTGACAGATGTCTGTGGGGAGAGAGTGGAACAGTGGGATTTTTTTGGCGACTGACACAGGACTGTGGGAGACAGTGGGATAGTGGGATTAGTTTGGTGACTGACTCAGGGCTGTGCGGAGAAAGTGCGGCAGTGGGATTAGTTTGGGAACTGACACAGGGCTGTGGGGAGAGAGTGGGACAGTGGAATTAGTTTGGGGACTGACACAGGGCTGTAGGGAGAGAGTGGGACAGTGGGATTATTTGGGGGACTGACACAGGACTGTGGGAGGGAGTGGGACAGTGGGATTAGTTTGGGGACTGACTCACGGCTGTGGGGAGGGAATGGGACAGTGGGATTAGTTTGGGGACTGACACAGGTCTGTGGGGAGAGAGTGGGGCAGTGGGATTTGTTTGGAGACTGACACAGGACTGTGGGAGAGAGTGGGACAGTGGGATTAGTTTGGGGACTGACTCAGGACTGTGGGGAGAGAGTGGGGCAGTGGGATCAGTTTGGCGATTGACAGGGCTGTGGGGAGAGAGTGGGACAGTGGGATTTGTTTGGGGACTGACACAGGACTGCGGGAGAGAGTGGGACAGTGGGATTACTTTGGGGAGTGACAGAGGGATGTGGGGAGAGAGTGGGGCAGAGGGATTAGTTTGGGGACTGACCCAGGGCTGTGCGGAGAGAGCAGGACAGTGGGATTAGTTTGAGGACTGACACAGGGCAGTGGGGAGAGTGGGACAGTGGGATTAGTTTGGGAGCTGACACAGGACTGCGGGAGAGAGTGGGACAGTGGGATTACTTTGAGGAGTGACACAGGGATGTGGGGAGAGAGTGGGGCAGAGGGATTAGTTTGGGGACTGACATAGGGCTGTGGGGAGAGAGTGGGGTAATGGGATTAGTTTTGGGACTGACCCAGGGCTGTGGGGAGAGAGCGGGACAGTGGGATTAGTTTGAGGACTGACACAGGGCAGTGGGGAGAGTGGGACAGTGGGATTAGTTTGGGAGCTGACACAGGACTGTAGGGAGAAAGTGCGACAGTATGATTAGTTTGGGCACTGACACAGTGCTCTGGTGAGAGAGTGGGACAGTGGGATTAGTTTGGGGACTGACAGGGCTGTGGGGAGAGAGTGGGGCAGCGGAATTAGTTTGGGGACTGACCCAGGGCTGTGGGGAGAGAGCGGGACAGTGGGATTAGTTTGAGGACTGACACAGGGCTGTGGGGCACTGGGATAAGTTTGGGGAATGAAGCAGGACTTTGGGGAGAGAGGGGGACAGTGGGATTTTTTTGGGACTGACACAGGGCTGTGGGGAGACTGTAGGGCAGTGGGATTAGTTTGGGGCTGACACAGGGGTGTGGGGAGAGAGTGGGATAGTGGGATTTGTTTGGGGACTGACACAGGACTGTGGGAGAGAGTGGGACTGTGGGATTAGTTTGGGGACTGACACAGGGCTGTGGGGAGAAAGCGGGACAGTGGGATTAGTTTCGGGACTGACACTGGGCTGTGGGGAGAGTGGGACAGTGGGATTTGTTTGGGGACTGACAGAGAACTGTGGGAGAGAGTGGGACAGTGGGATTAGTTTGGTGACTGATTCAGGGCTGTGGGGAGAGAGTGGGGCAGTGGGATTAGTTTGGCGACTGACACAGGGCTGTGGGGAGAGAGTGGGACAGTGGAATTAGTTTGGGGACTGACACAGGGCTGTGGGGAGAGAGTGGGACAGTGGAATTAGTTGGAGGACTGACACAGGAGTGTGGGAGGGAGTGGGACAGTGGGATTAGTTTGGGGACTGACTCAGGGCTGTGGGGAGAGAGTGGGGCAGTGGGATTAGGTTGGGGACTGACACAGTGCTGTGGGGAGAGAGTGGGACAGTGGAATTAGTTTGGGGACTGACTCAGGGCTGTGGGGAGAGAGTGGGGCAGTGGGAATAGGTTGGGGACTGACACAGGGCTGTGGGGAGAGACTGGGGCAGTGTGATTAGTTTGGGGACTGACACAGGGCTGTGGGAAGAGAGTGGGGCAGTGGGAGTAGTTTGGGGACTGACACAGGGCTGTGGGGAGAGAGTGGGGCAGTGGGATTAGTTTGGGGACTGACAGTGCTGTGGGGAGAGAGTGGGGCAGTGGGATTAGTTTGGCGACTGACAGATGTCTGTGGGGAGAGAGTGGAACAGTGGGATTTTTTTGGCGACTGACACAGGACTGTGGGAGACAGTGGGATAGTGGGATTAGTTTGGTGACTGACTCAGGGCTGTGCGGAGAAAGTGCGGCAGTGGGATTAGTTTGGGGACTGACACAGGGCTGTGGGGAGAGAGTGGGACAGTGGAATTAGTTTGGGGACTGACACAGGGCTGTAGGGAGAGAGTGGGACAGTGGGATTATTTGGGGGACTGACACAGGACTGTGGGAGGGAGTGGGACAGTGGGATTAGTTTGGGGACTGACTCACGGCTGTGGGGAGGGAATGGGACAGTGGGATTAGTTTGGGGACTGACACAGGTGTGTGGGGAGAGAGTGGGGCAGTGGGATTTGTTTGGAGACTGACACAGGACTGTGGGAGAGAGTGGGACAGTGGGATTAGTTTGGGGACTGACTCAGGACTGTGGGGAGAGAGTGGGGCAGTGGGATCAGTTTGGCGATTGACAGGGCTGTGGGGAGAGAGTGGGACAGTGGGATTTGTTTGGGGACTGACACAGGACTGCGGGAGAGAGTGGGACAGTGGGATTACTTTGGGGAGTGACAGAGGGATGTGGGGAGAGAGTGGGGCAGAGGGATTAGTTTGGGGACTGACCCAGGGCTGTGCGGAGAGAGCAGGACAGTGGGATTAGTTTGAGGACTGACACAGGGCAGTGGGGAGAGTGGGACAGTGGGATTAGTTTGGGAGCTGACACAGGACTGCGGGAGAGAGTGGGACAGTGGGATTACTTTGAGGAGTGACACAGGGATGTGGGGAGAGAGTGGGGCAGAGGGATTAGTTTGGGGACTGACATAGGGCTGTGGGGAGAGAGTGGGGTAATGGGATTAGTTTTGGGACTGACCCAGGGCTGTGGGGAGAGAGCGGGACAGTGGGATTAGTTTGAGGACTGACACAGGGCAGTGGGGAGAGTGGGACAGTGGGATTAGTTTGGGAGCTGACACAGGACTGTAGGGAGAAAGTGCGACAGTATGATTAGTTTGGGCACTGACACAGTGCTCTGGTGAGAGAGTGGGACAGTGGGATTAGTTTGGGGACTGACAGGGCTGTGGGGAGAGAGTGGGGCAGCGGAATTAGTTTGGGGACTGACCCAGGGCTGTGGGGAGAGAGCGGGACAGTGGGATTAGTTTGAGGACTGACACAGGGCTGTGGGGCACTGGGATAAGTTTGGGGAATGAAGCAGGACTTTGGGGAGAGAGGGGGACAGTGGGATTTTTTTGGGACTGACACAGGGCTGTGGGGAGACTGTAGGGCAGTGGGATTAGTTTGGGGCTGACACAGGGGTGTGGGGAGAGAGTGGGATAGTGGGATTTGTTTGGGGACTGACACAGGACTGTGGGAGAGAGTGGGACTGTGGGATTAGTTTGGGGACTGACACAGGGCTGTGGGGAGAAAGCGGGACAGTGGGATTAGTTTCGGGACTGACACTGGGCTGTGGGGAGAGTGGGACAGTGGGATTTGTTTGGGGACTGACAGAGAACTGTGGGAGAGAGTGGGACAGTGGGATTAGTTTGGTGACTGATTCAGGGCTGTGGGGAGAGAGTGGGGCAGTGGGATTAGTTTGGCGACTGACACAGGGCTGTGGGGAGAGAGTGGGACAGTGGAATTAGTTTGGGGACTGACACAGGGCTGTGGGGAGAGAGTGGGACAGTGGAATTAGTTGGAGGACTGACACAGGAGTGTGGGAGGGAGTGGGACAGTGGGATTAGTTTGGGGACTGACTCAGGGCTGTGGGGAGAGAGTGGGGCAGTGGGATTAGGTTGGGGACTGACACAGTGCTGTGGGGAGAGAGTGGGACAGTGGGATTAGTTTGGGGACTGACTCAGGGCTGTGGGGAGAGAGTGGGGCAGTGGGAATAGGTTGGGGACTGACAGGGCTGTTGGGAGAGAGTGGGGCAGTGGGATTAGTTTGGGGACTGACACAGGGCTGTGGGGAGAGAGTGGGACAGTGGGACATGTTTGGGGACTGACACAGGACTGTGGGAGAGAGTAGGACTGTGGGATTAGTTTGGGGACTGACTCCGGACTGTGGGGAGAGAGTGGGGCAGTGGGATTAGTTTGGGGACTGACAGGGCTGTTGGGATAGAGTGGGACAGTGGGATT
This sequence comes from Mobula birostris, assembly GCF_030028105.1. NCBI lineage: Eukaryota > Metazoa > Chordata > Chondrichthyes > Myliobatiformes > Myliobatidae > Mobula > Mobula birostris. Next base: position 185,282 of record NW_027278337.1, read on the forward strand.
TGTTTGGGGACTGACACAGGACCGCGGGAGAGAGTGGGACAGTGTGATTACTTTGGGGACTGACACAGGGATCTGGGGAGAGAGTGGGGCAGAGGGATTAGTTTGGGGACTGACACAGGCTGTGGGGAGAGAGTGGGGCAGTGGGATTAGTTTGGGGACAGACCCAGGGTTGTGGGGACAGATCGGAACAGTGGGATTAGTTTGAGGACTGACACAGGGTAGTGGGGAGAGTGGGACAGTGGGATTAGTTTGGGAGCTGACACAGGACTGTAGGGAGAGAGTGCGACAGTATGATTAGTTTGGGCACTGGCACAGGGCTCTGGTGAGAGAGTGGGACAGTGGGATTAGTTTGGGGACTGACAGGGCTGTGGGGAGAGACTGAGGAGCGGAATTAGTTTGGGGACCGACACAGGGCTGTGGGGCACTGGGATAAGTTTGGGGAATGGCACAGGAGTTTGGGGAGAGAGGGGGACGGTGGGATTTTTTTGGGGACTGACACAGGGCTGTGGGGAGAGTGTAGGGCAGTCGGATCAGTTTGGGGCTGACACAGGGCTGTGGGGAGAGAGTGGGACAGTGGGATTTGTTTGGGGACTGACACAGGACTGTGGGAGAGAGTGGGACTGTGGGACTAGTTTGGAGAATGACACAGGGTTGGGAGAGAGTGGAGCAGTGGGATTAGTTTGGGGACTGACACAGGACTGTGGGGAGAGAGTGGGGCAGTGGGATTAGTTTGGGGACAGACACAGGGTTGTGGGGAGAGAGTGGGGCAATGGGATTAGTTTGGGGACTGACACAGGGTTGTGGGGAGAAAGCGGGACAGTGGGATTAGTTTCAGCACTGACACAAGGCTGCGGGGAGAGAGCAGGACAGTTTGATTAGTTTGAGGACTGACACAGGGCTGTGGGGAGAGAGTGGGACAGTGCGATTAATTTGCGGACTGTCACAGGGCTGTGGGGGAGAGTAGGACAGTGGGATTAGTTTTAGGACTGAAACAGGACTATGGGGAGAGAGTGGGACAGTGGGATTAGTTTGAGGACTGACACAGGGCTGTGGGGAGAGAGTTGGACATTGGGATTAGTTTGGGGACTGACACAGGGACTGTGGGAGAATGTGGGATAGTGGGATTAGTTTGGGGACTGACTCAAGGCTGTGGGGAGAGCGTGGGGCAGTGGGATTAATTTGGGGACTGACAGTGTTGTGGGGAGAGAGTGGGGCAGTGGGATTAGTTTGGCGACTGACAGGCATCTGTGGGGAGAGAGTGGGACAGTGGGATTTGTTTGGGGACTGACACAGGGCTGTAGGGAGAGAGTGGGACAGTGGGATTATTTGGGGGACTGACACAGGACTGTGGGAGGGAGTGGGACAGTGGGATTAGTTTGGGGACTGACTCACGGCTGTGGAGAGGGAGTGGGACAGTGGGATTAGTTTGGGGACTGACAGAGGGCTGTGGGGAGAGAGTGGGGCAGTGGGATTTGTTTGGGGACTGACACAGGACTGTGGGAGAGAGTGGGACAGTGGGATTAGCTTGGGGACTGACTCAGGGCTGTGGGGAGAGAGTGGGGCAGTGGGAATAGGTTGGGGACTGACAGTTCTGTGGGGAGAGAGTGGGGCAGTGGGATTAGTTTGAGGACTGACAGTTCTGTGGGGAGAGAGTGGGGCAGTGGGATTAGTTTGAGGACTGACACAGGGCAGTGGGGAGAGTGGGACAGTGGGATTAGTTTGGGAGCTGACAAAGGACTGTAGGGAGAGAGTGCGACAGTATGATTAGTTTGGCACTGAGACAGTGCTCTGGTGAGAGAGTGGGACAGTGGGATTAGTTTGGGGACTGACAGGGCTGTGGGGAGAGAGTGGGGCAGCAGAATTAGTTTGGGGTCTGACACAGTGCTGTGGGGCACTGGGATAAGTTTGGGGAATGACACAGGACTTTGGAGAGAGAGGGGGACAGTGGGATTTTTTTGGGGACTGACACAGGGCTATGGGGAGAGTGTGGGGCAGTGGGATTAGTTTGGGGACTGACAAAGGGCTGTGGGAGAGAGTGGGACAGGGGGATTAGTTTGGTGACTGATTCAGGGCTGTGGGGAGAGATCAGAACAGTGGGATTAGTTTGAGGACTGACACAGGGTTGGGAGAGAGTGGAACAGTGGGATTAGTTTGGGGACTGACACAGGGCTGTGGGGAGAGAGTGGGGCAGTGGGATTAGTTTGTGGACAGACACAGGGTTGTGGGGAGAGAGTGGGGCAATGGGATTAGTTTGGGGACTGACACAGGGTTGTGGGGAGAAAGCGGGACAGTGGGATTAGTTTCGGCACTGACACAAGGCTGCGGGGAGAGAGCAGGACAGTTTGATTAGTTTGAGGACTGACACAGGGCTGTGGGGAGAGAGTGGGACAGTGGGATTAGTTTTAGGACTGAAACAGGACTATGGGGAGAGAGTGGGACAGTGGGATTAGTTTGAGGACTGACACAGGGCTGTTGGGAGAGAGTTGGACATTGGGATTAGTTTGGGGGCTGACACAGGGACTGTGGGAGAATGTGGGATAGTGGGATTAGTTTGGGGACTGACTCAAGGATGTGTGGAGAGCGTGGGGCAGTGGGATTAATTTGGGGACTGACAGTGCTGTGGGGAGAGAGTGGGGCAGTGGGATTAGTTTGGCGACTGACAGGCGTCTGTTGGGAGAGAGTGGGACAGTGGGATTTGTTTGGGGACTGACACAGGGCTGTAGGGAGAGAGTGGGACAGTGGGATTATTTGGGGGACTGACACAGGACTGTGGGAGGGAGTGGGACAGTGGGATTAGTTTGGGGACTGACTCACGGCTGTGGGGAGGGAGTGGGACAGTGGGATTAGTTTGGGGACTGACACAGGGCTGTGGGGAGAGAGTGGGGCAGTGGGATTTGTTTGGGGACTGAGACAGGAGTGTGGGAGAGAGTGGGACAGTGGGATTAGTTTGGGGACTGACTCAGGGCTGTGGGGAGAGAGTGGGACAGTGGGATTATTTGGGGGAGTGACACAGGACTGTAGGAGGGAGTGGGACAGTGGGTTTAGTTTGGGGACTGACTCACGGCTGTGGGGAGAGAGGGGGACAGTGCGATTTTTTTGGGGACTGACACAGGGCTGTAGGGAGAGTGTAGGGCAGTGGTATTAGTTTGGGGCTGACACAGGGCTGTGGGGAGAGAGTGGGACAGTGGGATTTGTTTGGGGACTGACACAGGACTGTGGGAGAGAGTGGGACTGTGGGAGTAGTCTGGAGACTGACACAGGGTTGGGAGAGAGTGGAACAGTGGGATTAGTTTGGGGACTGACACAGGGCTGTGGGGAGAGAGTGGGGCAGTGGGATTAGTTTGGGGACAGACACAAGGCTGTGGGGAGAGAGTGGGACAGTGGGATTAGTTTGGGGACTGACACAGGGTTGTGGGGAGACAGTGGGACAGTGGGATTTGTTTGGGGACTGCCACAGGACTATGGGAGAGAGTGGGACAGTGGGATTTTTTGGAGACTGACTCAGGGCTCTGGGGAGAGAGTGGGGCACAGGGATTAGTTTGGGGACTGACACAGGGCTGTGGGGAGAGACTGGGGCAGTGTGATTAGTTTGGGGACTGACACAGGGCTGTGGGAAGAGAGTGGGGCAGTGGGAGTAGTTTGGGGACTGACACAGGGCTGTGGGGAGAGAGTGGGGCAGTGGGATTAGTTTGGGGACTGACAGTGCTGTGGGGAGAGAGTGGGGCAGTGGGATTAGTTTGGCGACTGACAGATGTCTGTGGGGAGAGAGTGGAACAGTGGGATTTTTTTGGCGACTGACACAGGACTGTGGGAGACAGTGGGATAGTGGGATTAGTTTGGTGACTGACTCAGGGCTGTGCGGAGAAAGTGCGGCAGTGGGATTAGTTTGGGAACTGACACAGGGCTGTGGGGAGAGAGTGGGACAGTGGAATTAGTTTGGGGACTGACACAGGGCTGTAGGGAGAGAGTGGGACAGTGGGATTATTTGGGGGACTGACACAGGACTGTGGGAGGGAGTGGGACAGTGGGATTAGTTTGGGGACTGACTCACGGCTGTGGGGAGGGAATGGGACAGTGGGATTAGTTTGGGGACTGACACAGGTCTGTGGGGAGAGAGTGGGGCAGTGGGATTTGTTTGGAGACTGACACAGGACTGTGGGAGAGAGTGGGACAGTGGGATTAGTTTGGGGACTGACTCAGGACTGTGGGGAGAGAGTGGGGCAGTGGGATCAGTTTGGCGATTGACAGGGCTGTGGGGAGAGAGTGGGACAGTGGGATTTGTTTGGGGACTGACACAGGACTGCGGGAGAGAGTGGGACAGTGGGATTACTTTGGGGAGTGACAGAGGGATGTGGGGAGAGAGTGGGGCAGAGGGATTAGTTTGGGGACTGACCCAGGGCTGTGCGGAGAGAGCAGGACAGTGGGATTAGTTTGAGGACTGACACAGGGCAGTGGGGAGAGTGGGACAGTGGGATTAGTTTGGGAGCTGACACAGGACTGCGGGAGAGAGTGGGACAGTGGGATTACTTTGAGGAGTGACACAGGGATGTGGGGAGAGAGTGGGGCAGAGGGATTAGTTTGGGGACTGACATAGGGCTGTGGGGAGAGAGTGGGGTAATGGGATTAGTTTTGGGACTGACCCAGGGCTGTGGGGAGAGAGCGGGACAGTGGGATTAGTTTGAGGACTGACACAGGGCAGTGGGGAGAGTGGGACAGTGGGATTAGTTTGGGAGCTGACACAGGACTGTAGGGAGAAAGTGCGACAGTATGATTAGTTTGGGCACTGACACAGTGCTCTGGTGAGAGAGTGGGACAGTGGGATTAGTTTGGGGACTGACAGGGCTGTGGGGAGAGAGTGGGGCAGCGGAATTAGTTTGGGGACTGACCCAGGGCTGTGGGGAGAGAGCGGACAGTGGGATTAGTTTGAGGACTGACACAGGGCTGTGGGGCACTGGGATAAGTTTGGGGAATGAAGCAGGACTTTGGGGAGAGAGGGGGACAGTGGGATTTTTTTGGGACTGACACAGGGCTGTGGGGAGACTGTAGGGCAGTGGGATTAGTTTGGGGCTGACACAGGGGTGTGGGAGAGAGTGGGATAGTGGGATTTGTTTGGGGACTGACACAGGACTGTGGGAGAGAGTGGGACTGTGGGATTAGTTTGGGGACTGACACAGGGCTGTGGGGAGAAAGCGGGACAGTGGGATTAGTTTCGGGACTGACACTGGGCTGTGGGGAGAGTGGGACAGTGGGATTTGTTTGGGGACTGACAGAGAACTGTGGGAGAGAGTGGGACAGTGGGATTAGTTTGGTGACTGATTCAGGGCTGTGGGAGAGAGTGGGGCAGTGGGATTAGTTTGGCGACTGACACAGGGCTGTGGGGAGAGAGTGGGACAGTGGAATTAGTTTGGGGACTGACACAGGGCTGTGGGGAGAGAGTGGGACAGTGGAATTAGTTGGAGGACTGACACAGGAGTGTGGGAGGGAGTGGGACAGTGGGATTAGTTTGGGGACTGACTCAGGGCTGTGGGGAGAGAGTGGGGCAGTGGATTAGGTTGGGGACTGACACAGTGCTGTGGGGAGAGAGTGGGACAGTGGGATTAGTTTGGGGACTGACTCAGGGCTGTGGGGAGAGAGTGGGGCAGTGGGAATAGGTTGGGGACTGACAGGGCTGTTGGGAGAGAGTGGGGCAGTGGGATTAGTTTGGGGACTGACACAGGGCTGTGGGGAGAGAGTGGGACAGTGGGACATGTTTGGGGACTGACACAGGACTGTGGGAGAGAGTAGGACTGTGGGATTAGTTTGGGGACTGACTCCGGACTGTGGGGAGAGAGTGGGGCAGTGGGATTAGTTTGGGGACTGACAGGGCTGTTGGGATAGAGTGGGACAGTGGGATTTGTTTGGGGACTGACACAGGACCGCGGGAGAGAGTGGGACAGTGTGATTACTTTGGGGACTGACACAGGGATCTGGGGAGAGAGTGGGGCAGAGGGATTAGTTTGGGGACTGACACAGGCTGTGGGGAGAGAGTGGGGCAGTGGGATTAGTTTGGGGACAGACCCAGGGTTGTGGGGAGAGAGTGGGGCAGTGGGATTAGTTTGGCGACTGACAGGCGTCTGTTGGGAGAGAGTGGGACAGTGGGATTTGTTTGGGGACTGACACAGGGCTGTAGGGAGAGAGTGGGACAGTGGGATTATTTGGGGGACTGACACAGGACTGTGGGAGGGAGTGGGACAGTGGGATTAGTTTGGGGACTGACTCACGGCTGTGGGGAGGGAGTGGGACAGTGGGATTAGTTTGGGGACTGACACAGGGCTGTGGGGAGAGAGTGGGGCAGTGGGATTTGTTTGGGGACTGAGACAGGAGTGTGGGAGAGAGTGGGACAGTGGGATTAGTTTGGGGACTGACTCAGGGCTGTGGGGAGAGAGTGGGACAGTGGGATTATTTGGGGGAGTGACACAGGACTGTAGGAGGGAGTGGGACAGTGGGTTTAGTTTGGGGACTGACTCACGGCTGTGGGGAGAGAGGGGGACAGTGCGATTTTTTTGGGGACTGACACAGGGCTGTAGGGAGAGTGTAGGGCAGTGGTATTAGTTTGGGGCTGACACAGGGCTGTGGGGAGAGAGTGGGACAGTGGGATTTGTTTGGGGACTGACACAGGACTGTGGGAGAGAGTGGGACTGTGGGAGTAGTCTGGAGACTGACACAGGGTTGGGAGAGAGTGGAACAGTGGGATTAGTTTGGGGACTGACACAGGGCTGTGGGGAGAGAGTGGGGCAGTGGGATTAGTTTGGGGACAGACACAAGGCTGTGGGGAGAGAGTGGGACAGTGGGATTAGTTTGGGGACTGACACAGGGTTGTGGGGAGACAGTGGGACAGTGGGATTTGTTTGGGGACTGCCACAGGACTATGGGAGAGAGTGGGACAGTGGGATTTTTTGGAGACTGACTCAGGGCTCTGGGGAGAGAGTGGGGCACAGGGATTAGTTTGGGGACTGACACAGGGCTGTGGGGAGAGACTGGGGCAGTGTGATTAGTTTGGGGACTGACACAGGGCTGTGGGAAGAGAGTGGGGCAGTGGGAGTAGTTTGGGGACTGACACAGGGCTGTGGGGAGAGAGTGGGGCAGTGGGATTAGTTTGGGGACTGACAGTGCTGTGGGGAGAGAGTGGGGCAGTGGGATTAGTTTGGCGACTGACAGATGTCTGTGGGGAGAGAGTGGAACAGTGGGATTTTTTTGGCGACTGACACAGGACTGTGGGAGACAGTGGGATAGTGGGATTAGTTTGGTGACTGACTCAGGGCTGTGCGGAGAAAGTGCGGCAGTGGGATTAGTTTGGGGACTGACACAGGGCTGTGGGGAGAGAGTGGGACAGTGGAATTAGTTTGGGGACTGACACAGGGCTGTAGGGAGAGAGTGGGACAGTGGGATTATTTGGGGGACTGACACAGGACTGTGGGAGGGAGTGGGACAGTGGGATTAGTTTGGGGACTGACTCACGGCTGTGGGGAGGGAATGGGACAGTGGGATTAGTTTGGGGACTGACACAGGTCTGTGGGGAGAGAGTGGGGCAGTGGGATTTGTTTGGAGACTGACACAGGACTGTGGGAGAGAGTGGGACAGTGGGATTAGTTTGGGGACTGACTCAGGACTGTGGGGAGAGAGTGGGGCAGTGGGATCAGTTTGGCGATTGACAGGGCTGTGGGGAGAGAGTGGGACAGTGGGATTTGTTTGGGGACTGACACAGGACTGCGGGAGAGAGTGGGACAGTGGGATTACTTTGGGGAGTGACAGAGGGATGTGGGGAGAGAGTGGGGCAGAGGGATTAGTTTGGGGACTGACCCAGGGCTGTGCGGAGAGAGCAGGACAGTGGGATTAGTTTGAGGACTGACACAGGGCAGTGGGGAGAGTGGGACAGTGGGATTAGTTTGGGAGCTGACACAGGACTGCGGGAGAGAGTGGGACAGTGGGATTACTTTGAGGAGTGACACAGGGATGTGGGGAGAGAGTGGGGCAGAGGGATTAGTTTGGGGACTGACATAGGGCTGTGGGGAGAGAGTGGGGTAATGGGATTAGTTTTGGGACTGACCCAGGGCTGTGGGGAGAGAGCGGGACAGTGGGATTAGTTTGAGGACTGACACAGGGCAGTGGGGAGAGTGGGACAGTGGGATTAGTTTGGGAGCTGACACAGGACTGTAGGGAGAAAGTGCGACAGTATGATTAGTTTGGGCACTGACACAGTGCTCTGGTGAGAGAGTGGGACAGTGGGATTAGTTTGGGGACTGACAGGGCTGTGGGGAGAGAGTGGGGCAGCGGAATTAGTTTGGGGACTGACCCAGGGCTGTGGGGAGAGAGCGGGACAGTGGGATTAGTTTGAGGACTGACACAGGGCTGTGGGGCACTGGGATAAGTTTGGGGAATGAAGCAGGACTTTGGGGAGAGAGGGGGACAGTGGGATTTTTTTGGGACTGACACAGGGCTGTGGGGAGACTGTAGGGCAGTGGGATTAGTTTGGGGCTGACACAGGGGTGTGGGGAGAGAGTGGGATAGTGGGATTTGTTTGGGGACTGACACAGGACTGTGGGAGAGAGTGGGACTGTGGGATTAGTTTGGGGACTGACACAGGGCTGTGGGGAGAAAGCGGGACAGTGGGATTAGTTTCGGGACTGACACTGGGCTGTGGGGAGAGTGGGACAGTGGGATTTGTTTGGGGACTGACAGAGAACTGTGGGAGAGAGTGGGACAGTGGGATTAGTTTGGTGACTGATTCAGGGCTGTGGGGAGAGAGTGGGGCAGTGGGATTAGTTTGGCGACTGACACAGGGCTGTGGGGAGAGAGTGGGACAGTGGAATTAGTTTGGGGACTGACACAGGGCTGTGGGGAGAGAGTGGGACAGTGGAATTAGTTGGAGGACTGACACAGGAGTGTGGGAGGGAGTGGGACAGTGGGATTAGTTTGGGGACTGACTCAGGGCTGTGGGGAGAGAGTGGGGCAGTGGGATTAGGTTGGGGACTGACACAGTGCTGTGGGGAGAGAGTGGGACAGTGGGATTAGTTTGGGGACTGACTCAGGGCTGTGGGGAGAGAGTGGGGCAGTGGGAATAGGTTGGGGACTGACAGGGCTGTTGGGAGAGAGTGGGGCAGTGGGATTAGTTTGGGGACTGACACAGGGCTGTGGGGAGAGAGTGGGACAGTGGGACATGTTTGGGGACTGACACAGGACTGTGGGAGAGAGTAGGACTGTGGGATTAGTTTGGGGACTGACTCCGGACTGTGGGGAGAGAGTGGGGCAGTGGGATTAGTTTGGGGACTGACAGGGCTGTTGGGATAGAGTGGGACAGTGGGATTTGTTTGGGGACTGACACAGGACCGCGGGAGAGAGTGGGACAGTGTGATTACTTTGGGGACTGACACAGGGATCTGGGGAGAGAGTGGGGCAGAGGGATTAGTTTGGGGACTGACACAGGCTGTGGGGAGAGAGTGGGGCAGTGGGATTAGTTTGGGGACAGACCCAGGGTTGTGGGGACAGATCGGAACAGTGGGATTAGTTTGAGGACTGACACAGGGTAGTGGGGAGAGTGGGACAGTGGGATTAGTTTGGGAGCTGACACAGGACTGTAGGGAGAGAGTGCGACAGTATGATTAGTTTGGGCACTGGCACAGGGCTCTGGTGAGAGAGTGGGACAGTGGGATTAGTTTGGGGACTGACAGGGCTGTGGGGAGAGACTGAGGAGCGGAATTAGTTTGGGGACCGACACAGGGCTGTGGGGCACTGGGATAAGTTTGGGGAATGGCACAGGAGTTTGGGGAGAGAGGGGGACGGTGGGATTTTTTTGGGGACTGACACAGGGCTGTGGGGAGAGTGTAGGGCAGTCGGATCAGTTTGGGGCTGACACAGGGCTGTGGGGAGAGAGTGGGACAGTGGGATTTGTTTGGGGACTGACACAGGACTGTGGGAGAGAGTGGGACTGTGGGACTAGTTTGGAGAATGACACAGGGTTGGGAGAGAGTGGAGCAGTGGGATTAGTTTGGGGACTGACACAGGACTGTGGGGAGAGAGTGGGGCAGTGGGATTAGTTTGGGGACAGACACAGGGTTGTGGGGAGAGAGTGGGGCAATGGGATTAGTTTGGGGACTGACACAGGGTTGTGGGGAGAAAGCGGGACAGTGGGATTAGTTTCAGCACTGACACAAGGCTGCGGGGAGAGAGCAGGACAGTTTGATTAGTTTGAGGACTGACACAGGGCTGTGGGGAGAGAGTGGGACAGTGCGATTAATTTGCGGACTGTCACAGGGCTGTGGGGGAGAGTAGGACAGTGGGATTAGTTTTAGGACTGAAACAGGACTATGGGGAGAGAGTGGGACAGTGGGATTAGTTTGAGGACTGACACAGGGCTGTGGGGAGAGAGTTGGACATTGGGATTAGTTTGGGGACTGACACAGGGACTGTGGGAGAATGTGGGATAGTGGGATTAGTTTGGGGACTGACTCAAGGCTGTGGGAAGAGCGTGGGGCAGTGGGATTAATTTGGGGACTGACAGTGCTGTGGGGAGAGAGTGGGGCAGTGGGATTAGTTTGGCGACTGACAGGCATCTGTGGGGAGAGAGTGGGACAGTGGGATTTGTTTGGGGACTGACACAGGGCTGTAGGGAGAGAGTGGGACAGTGGGATTATTTGGGGGACTGACACAGGACTGTGGGAGGGAGTGGGACAGTGGGATTAGTTTGGGGACTGACTCACGGCTGTGGAGAGGGAGTGGGACAGTGGGATTAGTTTGGGGACTGACAGAGGGCTGTGGGGAGAGAGTGGGGCAGTGGGATTTGTTTGGGGACTGACACAGGACTGTGGGAGAGAGTGGGACAGTGGGATTAGCTTGGGGACTGACTCAGGGCTGTGGGGAGAGAGTGGGGCAGTGGGAATAGGTTGGGGACTGACAGTTCTGTGGGGAGAGAGTGGGGCAGTGGGATTAGTTTGAGGACTGACAGTTCTGTGGGGAGAGAGTGGGGCAGTGGGATTAGTTTGAGGACTGACACAGGGCAGTGGGGAGAGTGGGACAGTGGGATTAGTTTGGGAGCTGACAAAGGACTGTAGGGAGAGAGTGCGACAGTATGATTAGTTTGGCACTGAGACAGTGCTCTGGTGAGAGAGTGGGACAGTGGGATTAGTTTGGGGACTGACAGGGCTGTGGGGAGAGAGTGGGGCAGCAGAATTAGTTTGGGGTCTGACACAGTGCTGTGGGGCACTGGGATAAGTTTGGGGAATGACACAGGACTTTGGAGAGAGAGGGGGACAGTGGGATTTTTTTGGGGACTGACACAGGGCTATGGGGAGAGTGTGGGGCAGTGGGATTAGTTTGGGGACTGACAAAGGGCTGTGGGAGAGAGTGGGACAGGGGGATTAGTTTGGTGACTGATTCAGGGCTGTGGGGAGAGATCAGAACAGTGGGATTAGTTTGAGGACTGACACAGGGTTGGGAGAGAGTGGAACAGTGGGATTAGTTTGGGGACTGACACAGGGCTGTGGGGAGAGAGTGGGGCAGTGGGATTAGTTTGGGGACAGACACAGGGTTGTGGGGAGAGAGTGGGGCAATGGGATTAGTTTGGGGACTGACACAGGGTTGTGGGGAGAAAGCGGGACAGTGGGATTAGTTTCGGCACTGACACAAGGCTGCGGGGAGAGAGCAGGACAGTTTGATTAGTTTGAGGACTGACACAGGGCTGTGGGGAGAGAGTGGGACAGTGGGATTAGTTTTAGGACTGAAACAGGACTATGGGGAGAGAGTGGGACAGTGGGATTAGTTTGAGGACTGACACAGGGCTGTTGGGAGAGAGTTGGACATTGGGATTAGTTTGGGGGCTGACACAGGGACTGTGGGAGAATGTGGGATAGTGGGATTAGTTTGGGGACTGACTCAAGGATGTGTGGAGAGCGTGGGGCAGTGGGATTAATTTGGGGACTGACAGTGCTGTGGGGAGAGAGTGGGGCAGTGGGATTAGTTTGGCGACTGACAGGCGTCTGTTGGGAGAGAGTGGGACAGTGGGATTTGTTTGGGGACTGACACAGGGCTGTAGGGAGAGAGTGGGACAGTGGGATTATTTGGGGGACTGACACAGGACTGTGGGAGGGAGTGGGACAGTGGGATTAGTTTGGGGACTGACTCACGGCTGTGGGGAGGGAGTGGGACAGTGGGATTAGTTTGGGGACTGACACAGGGCTGTGGGGAGAGAGTGGGGCAGTGGGATTTGTTTGGGGACTGAGACAGGAGTGTGGGAGAGAGTGGGACAGTGGGATTAGTTTGGGGACTGACTCAGGGCTGTGGGGAGAGAGTGGGACAGTGGGATTATTTGGGGGAGTGACACAGGACTGTAGGAGGGAGTGGGACAGTGGGTTTAGTTTGGGGACTGACTCACGGCTGTGGGGAGAGAGGGGGACAGTGCGATTTTTTTGGGGACTGACACAGGGCTGTAGGGAGAGTGTAGGGCAGTGGTATTAGTTTGGGGCTGACACAGGGCTGTGGGGAGAGAGTGGGACAGTGGGATTTGTTTGGGGACTGACACAGGACTGTGGGAGAGAGTGGGACTGTGGGAGTAGTCTGGAGACTGACACAGGGTTGGGAGAGAGTGGAACAGTGGGATTAGTTTGGGGACTGACACAGGGCTGTGGGGAGAGAGTGGGGCAGTGGGATTAGTTTGGGGACAGACACAAGGTTGTGGGGAGAGAGTGGGGCAATGGGATTAGTTTGGGGACTGACACAGGGTTGTGGGGAGAAAGCGGGACAGTGGGATTAGTTTCGGCACTGACACAAGGCTGCGGGGAGAGAGCAGGACAGTTTGATTAGTTTGAGGACTGACACAGGGCTGTGGGGAGAGAGTGGGACAGTGCGATTAATTTGCGGACTGTCACAGGGTTGTGGGGGAGAGTAGGACAGTGGGATTAGTTTTAGGACTGAAACAGGACTATGGGGAGAGAGTGGGACAGTGGGATTAGTTTGAGGACTGACACAGGGCTGTTGGGAGAGAGTTGGACATTGGGATTAGTTTGGGGACTGACACAGGGACTGTGGGAGAATGTGGGGCAGTGGGATTAATTTGGGGACTGACAGTGCTGTGGGGAGAGAGTGGGGCAGTGGGATTAGTTTGGCGACTGACAGGCGTCTGTGGGGAGAGAGTGGGACAGTGGGATTTGTTTGGGGACTAAACACAGGGCTGTAGGGAGAGAGTGGGACAGTGGGATTATTTGGAGGACTGACACAGGACTGTGGGAGGGAGTGGGACAGTGGGATTAGTTTGGGGACTGACACAGGGCTGTGGGGAGAGAGTGGGGCAGTGGGATTTGTTTGGGGACTGAGACAGGACTGTGGGAGAGAGTGGGACAGTGGGATTAGTTTGGGGACTGACTCAGGGCTGTGGGGACAGAGTGGGACAGTGGGATTATTTGGGGGAGTGACACAGGACTGTAGGAGGGAGTGGGACAGTGGTATTAGTTTGGGGACTGACTCACGGCTGTGGGGAGGGAGTGGGACAGTGGGATTAGTTTGGGGACTGACACAGGGCTGTGGGGAGAGAGTGGGGCAGTGGGATTTGTTTGGGGACTGACACAGGACTGTGGGAGAGAGTGGGACAGTGGGATTAGCTTGGGGACTGACTCAGGGCTGTGGGGAGAGAGTGGGGCAGTGGGAATAGGTTGGGGACTGACAGTTCTGTGGGGAGAGAGTGGGGCAGTGGGATTAGTTTGGGGACTGACACAGTGCTCTGGTGAGAGAGTGGGACAGTGGGATTAGTTTGGGGACTGACAGGGCTGTGGGGAGAGAGTGGGGCAGCAGAATTAATTTGGGGTCTGACACAGGGCTGTGGGACACTGGGATAAGTTTGGGGAATGACACAGGGCTATGGGGAGAGTGTGGGGCAGTGGGATTAGTTTGGGGACTGACACAGGGCTGTGGGGAGACAGTGGGGCAGTGGGATTAGTTTGGGGACTGACACAGGGCTTTGGGAGAGAGTGGGACAGTGGGATTAGTTTGTGGACTGACACAGGGCTGTGGGGAGAGAGTGGGACAGTGGGATTTGTTTGGGGACTGACACAGGACTGTGGGAGAGAGTGGGACTGTGGGACTAGTTTGGAGACTGACACAGGGTTGGGAGAGAGTGGAGCAGTGGGATTAGTTTGGGGACTGACACAGGGTTGTGGGGAGAAAGCGGGACAGTGGGATTAGTTTCGGCACTGACACAAGGCTGCGGGGAGAGAGCAGGACAGTTTGATTAGTTTGAGGACTGACACGGCTGTGGGGAGAGAGTGGGACAGTGCGATTAATTTGCGGACTGTCACAGGGCTGTGGGGGAGAGTAGGACAGTGGGATTAGTTTTAGGACTGAAACAGGACTATGGGGAGAGAGTGGGACAGTGGGATTAGTTTGAGGACTGACACAGGGCTGTGGGGTGAGAGTTGGACATTGGGATTAGTTTGGGGACTGACACAGGGACTGTGGGAGAATGTGGGATAGTGGGATTAGTTTGGGGACTGACTCAAGGCTGTGGGAAGAGCGTGGGGCAGTGGGATTAATTTGGGGACTGACAGTGCTGTGGGGAGAGAGTGGGGCAGTGAGATTAGTTTGGCGACTGACAGGCGTTTGTGGGGAGAGAGTGGGACAGTGGGATTTGTTTGGTGACTGACTCAGGGCTGTGCGGAGAAAGTGGGACAGTGGAATTAGTTTGGGGACTGACACAGGGCTGCAGGGAGAGAGTGGGACAGTGGGATTATTTGGGGGACTGACACAGGACTGTGGGAGGGAGTGGGACAGTGGGATTAGTTTGGGGACTGACTCACGGCTGTGGGGAGGGAGTGGGACAGTGGGATTAGTTTGGGGACTGACACAGGGCTGTGGGGAGAGAGTGGGGCAGTGGGATTTGTTTGGGGACTGACACAGGACTGTGGGAGAGAGTGGGACAGTGGGATTAGCTTGGAGACTGACTCAGGGCTGTGGGGAGAGAGTGGGGCAGTGGGAATAGGTTGGGGACTGACAGTTCTGTGGGGAGAGAGTGGGGCAGTGGGATTAGTTTGGGGACTGACACAGGGCTGTGGGGAGAGAGTGGGACAGTGGGATTTGTTTGGGGACTGACAGGGCTGTGGGGAGAGAGTGGGGCAGCAGAATTAGTTTGGGGTCTGACACAGGGCTGTGGGGCACTGGGATAAGTTTGGGGAATGACACAGGACTTTGGAGAGAGAGGGGGACAGTGCGATTAGTTTGGGGACTGACAGGGCCTTGGGGAGAGAGTGGGGAGCGGAATTAGTTTCGGGACTGACACAGGGTTGTGGGGCACTGGGATAAGTTTGGGGAATGACACAGGACTTTGGGGAGAGAGCGGGACAGTGGGATTTGTTTGGGGACTGACACAGGACTGTGGGAGAGAGTGGGACTGTGGGACTAGTTTGGAGACTGACACAGGGTTGGGAGAGAGTGGAACAGTGGGATTAGTTTGGGGACTGACACAGGGCTGTGGGGAGAGAGTGGGGCAGTGGGATTAGTTTGGGGACTGACACAGGGTTGTGGGGAGAGAGTGGGGCACTGGGATTAGTTTGGGGACTGACACAGGGCTGTGGGGAGAGAGTGGGACAGTGGGATTAGGTTGGGGACTGACACAAGGACTGTGGGAGAATGTGGGATAGTAGGATTAGTTTGGGGACTGACTCAAGGCTGTGGGGAGAGAGTGGGGCAGTGGGATTAGTTTGGGGACTGACAGTGCTGTGGGAGAGAGTGGGGCAGTGGGATTAGTTTGGCGACTGACAGAGGTCTGTGGGGAGAGAGTGGGACAGTGGGATTTGTTTGGGGACTGACACAGGACTGTGGGAGAGAGTGGGATAGTGGGATTAGTTTGGTGACTGACTCAGGGCTGTGCGGAGAAAGTGGAACAGTGGAATTAGTTTGGGGACTGACACAGGGCTGTAGGGAGAGAGTGGGACAGTGGGATCATTTGGGGGACTGACACAGGACTCTGGGAGGGAGTGGGACAGTGGGATTAGTCTGGGGACTGACTCATGGCTGTGGGGAGCGAGTGGGACAGTGGGATCAGTTCGGGGACTGACACAGGTCTGTGGGGAGAGAGTGGGGCAGTGGGATTTCTTTGGGGACTGACTCAGGGCTGTGGGGAGAGAGTGGGGTAGTGGGAATAGGTTGGGGAATGACAGTGCTGTGGTTAGAGAGTGGGGCAGTGTGATTAGTTTGGGGACTGACACAGGGCTGTGGGGAGAGAGTGGGACAGTGGGTTTGTTTGGGGACTGACACAGGACTGTGGGAGAGAGGAGGACTGTGGGATTAGTTTGAGGACTGACACAGGGTTGTGGGGAGAGTGGGACAGTGGGATTAGTTTGGGAGCTGACACAGGACTGTAGGGAGAGAGTGCGACAGTATGATTAGTTTGGGCACTGACACAGTGCTCTGGTGAGAGAGTGGGACAGTGGGATTAGTTTGGGGACTGACAGGGCCTTGGGGAGAGAGTGGGGAGCGGAATTAGTTTCGGGACTGACACAGGGTTGTGGGGCACTGGGATAAGTTTGGGGAATGACACAGGACTTTGGGGAGAGAGGGGGACAGTGGGATTTGTTTGGGGACTGACACAGGACTGTGGGAGAGAGTGTGACTGTGGGACTAGTTTGGAGACTGACACAGGGTTGGGAGAGAGTGGAACAGTGGGATTAGTTTGGGGACTGACACAGGGCTGTGGGGAGAGAGTGGGGCAGTGGGATTAGTTCGGGGACTGACACAGGGTTGTGGGGAGAGAGTGGGGCACTGGGATTAGTTTGGGGACTGACACAGGGCTGTGGGGAGAGAGTGGGACAGTGCGATTAATTTGCGGACTGTCACAGGGATGTGGGGAGAGAGTAGGACAGTGGGATTTGTTTTAGGACTGAAACAGGACTATGGGGAGAGAGTGGGACAGTGGGATTAGTTTGAGGACTGACACAGGGCTGTGGGGAGAGAGTTGGACATTGGGATTAGTTTGGGGACTGACACAAGGACTGTGGGAGAATGTGGGATAGTAGGATTAGTTTGGGGACTGACTCAAGGCTGTGGGGAGAGAGTGGGGCAGTGGGATTAGTTTGGGGACTGACAGTGCTGTGGGGAGAGAGTGGGATAGTGGGATTAGTTTGGTGACTGACTCAGGGCTGTGCGGAGAAAGTGGGACAGTGGAATTAGTTTGGGGACTGACACAGGGCTGTAGGGAGAGAGTGGGACAGTGGGATTATTTGGGGGACTGACACAGGACTCTGGGAGGGAGTGGGACAGTGGGATTAGTCTGGGGACTGACTCATGGCTGTGGGGAGCGAGTGGGACAGTGGGATTAGTTCGGGGACTGACACAGGTCTGTGGGGAGAGAGTGGGGCAGTGGGATTTGTTTGGGGACTGACTCAGGGCTGTGGGGAGAGAGTGGGGTAGTGGGAATAGGTTGGGGAATGACAGTGCTGTGGGGAGAGAGTGGGGCTGTGTGATTAGTTTGGGGACTGACACAGGGCTGTGGGGAGAGAGTGGGACAGTGGGTTTGTTTGGGGACTGACACAGGATTGTGGGAGAGAGGAGGACTGTGATATTAGTTTGGGGACTGACTCAGGGCTGTGCGGAGAGAGTGGGGCAGTGGGATCAGTTTGGGGATTGACAGGGCTGTGGGGAGAGAGTGGGACAGTGGGATTTGTTTGGGGACTGACACAGGACTGCGGGAGAGAGTGGGACAGTGGGATTACTTTGGGGAGTGACACAGGGATGTGGGGAGAGAGTGGGGCAGAGGGTTTAGTTTGGGGACTGACATAGGGCTGTGGGGAGAGAGTGGGGCAGTGGGATTAGTTTTTCGACTGACCCAGGGCTGTGGGGAGAGAGCGGGACAGTGGGATTAGTTTGAGGACTGACACAGGGCAGTGGGGAGAGTGGGACAGTGGGATTAGTTTGGGAGCTGACACAGGACTGTATGGAGAGAGTGCGACAGTATGATTAGTTTGGGGACTGACACAGGGCTCTGCTGAGAGAGTGGGACAGTGGGATTTGTTTGGAGACTGACACTGGACTGTGGGAGAGAGTGGGATAGTGGGATTAGTTTGGTGACTAACTCAGGGCTGTGTGGAGAAAGTGGGACAGTGGAATTAGTTTGGGGACTGACTCAGGGCTGTAGGGAGAGAGTGGGACAGTGGGATTATTTGGGGGACTGACACAGGACTGTGGGAGGGAGTGGGACAGTGGGATCAGTTTGGGGACTGACTCATGGCTGTGGGGAGGGAGTGGGACAGTGGGATTAGGTTGGGGACTGACACAGGGTTGTGGGGAGAGAGTGGGACAGTGGGATTAATTTGGGGACTGACTCAGGGCTGTGGGGAGAGAGTGGGGCAGTGGGAATAGGCTGGGGACTGACACAGGACTGCGGGAGGGAGTGGGACAGTGTGATTACTTTGGGGACTGACACAGGGATGTGGGGAGAGAGTGGAGCAGAGGGATTAGTTTGGGGATTGACACAGGGCCGTCGGGAGAGAGTAGGGCAGTGGGATTAGTTTGGGGACTGACCCAGGGCTGTGGGGTGAGAGCGGAACAGTGGGATTAGATTGAGGACTGACACAGGGTTGTGGGGAGAGTGGGACAGTGGGATTAGTTTGGGAGCTGACACAGGACTGTAGGGAGAGAGTGCGACAGTATGATTAGTTTGGGCACTGACACAGGGCTCTGCTGAGAGAGTGGGACAGTGGGATTAGTTTGGGGACTGACAGGGCTGTGGGGAGAGAGTGAGGAGCGGAATTACTTTGGGGACTGACTCAGGGCTGTGGGGCGCTGGGATAAGTTTGGGGAATGACACAGGACTTTAGGGAGAGAGGGCGACGGTGGGATTTTTTTGGGGACTGTCACAGGGCTGTGGGGAGAGTGTAGGGCAGTGGGATGAGTTTGGGGCTGATACAGGGCTGTGGGGAGAGAGTGGGACAGTGGGATTTGTTTGGGGACTGACACAGGGCTGTGCGGAGAGAGTGGGGCAATGGGATTAGTTTGGAGTCTGACATAGGGCTGTGGGGAGAAAGCGGGACAGTGGGATTAGTTTTGGCACTGACACAAGGCTGCGGGGAGAGCGCAGGACAGTTTGATTAGTTTGAGGACTGACACAGCGCTGTGGGGAGAGAGTGGGACAGTGCGATTAATTTGAGGAATGTCACAGGGCTGTGGGGAGAGAGTAGGACAGTTGGATTAGTTTTAGGACTGAAACAGGACTATGGGGAGAGAGTAGGACAGTGGGATTAGTTTGAGGACTGACACAGTGCTGTGGGGAGAGAGTTGGACATTGGGATTAGTTTGGGGACTGACACGGACTGTGGGAGAATGTGGGATAGTGGGATTAGTTTGGGGACTGACTCAAGGCTGTGGGGAGAGAGTGGGGCAGTGGGATTAGTTTGAGGACTGACAGTGCTGTGGGGAGAGAGTGGGGCAGTGGGATTAGTTTGGCGACTGACAGATGTCTGTGGGGAGAGGGTGGAACAGTGGGATTTGTTTGGCGACTGACACAGGACTGTGGGAGACAGTGGGACAGTGGGATTAGCTTGGTGACTGACTCAGGGCTGTGCGGAGAAAGTGGGGCAGTGGGATTAGTTTGGGGACTGACACAGGGCTGTGGGAGAGAGTGGGACTGTGGGACTAGTTTGGAGACTGACACAGGGTTGGGAGAGAGTGGAGCAGCGGGATTAGTTTGGGGACTGACACAGGGCTGTGGGGAGAGAGTGGGGCAATGGGATTAGTTTGGAGACTGACATAGGGCTGTGGGGAGAAAGCGGGACAGTGGGATTAGTTTCGGCACTGACAGAAGGCTGCGGGGAGAGCGCAGGACAGTTTGATTAGTTTGAGGACTGACACAGGGCTGTGGGGAGAGAGTGGGACAGTGCGATTAATTTGAGGAATGTCACAGGGTTGTGGGGAGAGAGTAGGATAGTTGGATTAGTTTTAGGACTGAAACAGGACTATGGGGAGAGAGTGGGACAGTGGGATTAGTTTGGGAGCTGACACAGGACTGTATGGAGAGAGTGCGACAGTATGATTAGTTTGGGCACTGACACAGGGCTCTGCTGAGAGAGTGGGACAATGGGATTTGTTTGGAGACTGACACAGGACTGTGGCAGAGAGTGGGACAGTGGGATTAGTTTGGTGACTAACTCAGGGCTGTGCGGAGAAAGTGGGACAGTGGAATTAGTTTGGGGACTGACTCAGGGCTGTAGGGAGAGAGTGGGACAGTGGGATTATGTGGGGGACTGACACAGGACTGTGGGAGGGAGTGGGACAGTGGGCTTAGTTTGGGGACTGACTCACGGCTGTGGGGAGGGAGTGGGACAGTGGGATTAGTTTCGGAGCTGACACAGGACTGTAGGGAGAGAGTGCGACAGTATGATTAGTTTGGCACTGACACAGGGCTCTGGTGAGAGAGTGGGACAGTGGGATTAGTTTGGGGACTGACAGGGCTGTGGGGAGAGAGTGGGGCAGCAGAATTAGTTTGGGGTCTGACACAGGGCTGTGGGGCACTGGGATGAGTTTGGGGAATGACACAGGACTTTGGAGAGAGAGGGGGACGGTGGGATTTTTTTGGGGACTGACACAGGGCTGTGGGGAGAGTGTGGGGCAGTGGGATTAGGTTGGGGACAGACACAGGGCTGTGGGGAGACAGTGGGGCAGTGGGATGTGTTTGAGGACTGACACAGGGTCTGCGGAGAGAGTGGGGCAGTGGGATTAGCTTGGGGACTGACACAGGGCTGTGGGGAGAGAGTGGGACAGTGGGATTAGTTTGTGGACTGACACAGGGCTGTGGGGAGAGAGTGGGACAGTGGGATTAGTTTGGGGACTGACACAGGGCGGTGGGGAGAGAGTGGGGCAGTGGGCTCGTTTGGGGACTAACACAGGGTTGTGGGGAGAGAGTGGGGCAATGGGATTAGTTTTGGACTGACACAGGGCTGTGGGGAGAAAGCGGGACAGTTGGATTAATTTCAGGACTGACACAGGTTTGTGGGGATAGAGCAGGACAGTGGGATCAGTTTTGGGACTAACACAAGGCTGCGGGGAGAGAGTGGGACAGTGGGATTAGTTTGGGGACTGACACAGGGCTGTGGGGAGAGAGTGGGACAGTGGGATTAGTTTGGGGACTGACACAGGGCTGTGGGGAGAGAGTGGGATAGTGGGAATTGTTTGGGGTCTGAAACAGGACTGTGGGACAGAGTGGGACAGTGGGATCAGTTTGGGCACTGACTCAGGGCTGTGGGGAGAGAGTGTGGCAGTGGGATTAGTTTGGGGACTGACACAGGGCTTGGGGCGAGAGTGGGAGAGTCGAATTAGTTTGGGGACTGACACTGGGCTGTGGGGAGAGTGGGACATTGGGATTTGTTTGGGGACTGGTAGAGAACTGTGGGAGAGAGTGGGACAGGGGGATTAGTTTGGTGACTGATTCAGGGGTGTGGGGAGAGATCGGAACAGTGGGATTAGTTTGAGGACTGACACAGGGTAGTGGGGAGGATGGGACAGTGGGATTAGTTTGGGAGCTGACACAGGACTGTAGGGAGAGAGTGTGACAGTTTGATTAGTTTGGGCACTGACACAGGGCTCTGGTGAGAGAGTGGGGCAGTGCGATTAGTTTGGGGACTGACAGGGCCTTGGGGAGAGAGTGGGGAGCGGAATTAGTTTCGGGACTGACACAGGGTTGTGGGGCACTGGGATAAGTTTGGGGAATGACACAGGACTTTGGGGAGAGAGGGGGACAGTGGGATTTTTTTGGGGACTGACACAGGGCTGTGGGGAGAGTGTAGGGCAGTGGTATTAGTTTGGGGCTGACACAGGGCTGTGGGGAGAGAGTGGGACAGTGGGATTTGTTTGGGGACTGACACAGGACTGTGGGAGAGAGTGGGACTGTGGGACTAGTTTGGAGACTGACACAGGGTTGGGAGAGAGTGGAACAGTGGGATTAGTTTGGGGACTGACACAGGGCTGTGGGGAGAGAGTGGGGCAGTGGGATTAGTTTGGGGACTGACACAGGGTTGTGGGGAGAGAGTGGGGCAATGGGATTAGTTTGGGGACTGACACAGGGCTGTGGGGAGAGAGTGGGACAGTGCGATTAATTTGCGGACTGTCACAGGGCTGTGGGGAGAGAGCAGGACAGTGGGATTTGTTTTAGGACTGAAACAGGACTATGGGGAGAGAGTGGGACAGTGGAATTAGTTTGAGGACTGACACAGGGCTGTGGGGAGAGAGTTGGACATTGGGATTAGTTTGGGGACTGACACAGGGACTGTGGGAGAATGTGGGATAGTAGGATTAGTTTGGGGACTGACTCAAGGCTGTGGGGAGAGAGTGGGGCAGTGGGATTACTTTGGGGACTGACACAGGGATGTGGAGAGAGAGTGGGGCAGAGAGTTTAGTTTGGGGACTGACATAGGGCTGTGGGGAGAGAGTGGGGCAGTGGGATTTGTTTGGGGACTGACACAGGACTGTGGGAGAGAGTGGGATCGTGGGATTAGTTTGGTGACTGACTCAGGGCTGTACGGAGAAAGTGGGACAGTGGAATTAGTTTGGGGATTGACACAGGGCTGTAGGGAGAGAGTGGGACAGTGGGATTATTTGGGGGACTGAGACGGGACTGAGACAGGACTGTGGGAGGGAGTGGGACAGTGGGATTAGTTTGGGGACTGACTCACGGCTGTGGGGAGGGAGTGGGACAGTAGGATTAGTTTGGGGACTGACACAGGGCTGTGGGGAGAAAGTGGGGCAGTGGGATTTGTTTGGGGACTGACACAGGACTGTGGGAGAGAGTGGGACAGTGGGATTAGTTTGGAGACTGACTCAGAGTTGTGGGGATAGAGTGGGACAGTGGGATTATTTGGGGGATTGACACAGGACTCTGGGAGGGAGTGGGACAGTGGGATTAGTCTGGGGACTGACTCATGGCTGTGGGGAACGAG
Source organism: Mobula birostris (assembly GCF_030028105.1). Taxonomy (NCBI): domain Eukaryota; kingdom Metazoa; phylum Chordata; class Chondrichthyes; order Myliobatiformes; family Myliobatidae; genus Mobula; species Mobula birostris. The sequence goes on from NW_027278337.1 coordinate 208,225, forward strand.
TGGGACAGTGGGATTAGTTTGGGGACTGACACAGGTCTGTGGGGAGAGAGTGGGGCAGTGGGATTTGTTGGGGGACTGACTCAGGGCTGTGGGGAGAGAGTGGGGCAGTGGGAATAGGTTGGGGAATGACAGTGCTGTGGGGAGAGAGTGGGGCAGTGTGATTAGTTTGGGGACTGACACAGGGCTGTGGGGAGAGAGTGGGACAGTGGGTTTGTTTGGGGACTGACACAGGACTGTGGGAGAATGTGGGATAGTAGGATTAGTTTGGGGACTGACTCAAGGCTGTGGGGAGAGAGTGGGGCAGTGGGATTACTTTGGGGACTGACACAGGGATGTGGAGAGAGAGTGGGGCAGAGAGTTTAGTTTGGGGACTGACATAGGGCTGTGGGGAGAGAGTGGGGCAGTGGGATTTGTTTGGGGACTGACACAGGACTGTGGGAGAGAGTGGGATCATGGGATTAGTTTGGTGACTGACTCAGGGCTGTGCGGAGAAAGTGGGACAGTGGAATTAGTTTGGGGATTGACACAGGGCTGTAGGGAGACAGTGGGACAGTGGGATTATTTGGGGGACTGAGACGGGACTGAGACAGGACTGTGGGAGGGAGTGGGACAGTGGGATTAGTTTGGGGACTGACTCACGGCTGTGGGGAGGGAGTGGGACAGTAGGATTAGTTTGGGGACTGACACAGGGCTGTGGGGAGAAAGTGGGGCAGTGGGATTTGTTTGGGGACTGACACAGGACTGTGGGAGAGAGTGGGACAGTGGGATTAGTTTGGAGACTGACTCAGAGTTGTGGGGATAGAGTGGGACAGTGGGATTATTTGGGGGACTGACACAGGGCTGTGGGGAGAGAGTGGGGCAGTGGGAATAGGTTGGGGAATGACAGTGCTGTGGGGAGAGAGTGGGGCAGTGTGATTAGTTTGGGGACTGACACAGGGCTGTGGGGAGAGAGTGGGACAGTGGGTTTGTTTGGGGACTGACACAGGACTGTGGGAGAGAGGAGGACTGTGGGATTAGTTTGGGGACTGACTCAGGGCTGTGGGGAGAGAGTGGGGCAGTGGGATCAGATTGGGGATTGACAGGGCTGTGGGGAGAGAGTGGGAGAGTGGGATTTGTTTGGGGACTGACACAGGACTGCGGGAGAGAGTGGGACAGTGGGATTACTTTGGGGACTGACACAGGGATGTGGGGAGAGAGTGGGGCAGAGGGTTTAGTTTGGGGACTGACATAGGGCTGTGGGGAGAGAGTGGGGCAGTGGGATTAGTTTTTTGACTGACCCAGGGCTGTGGGGAGAGAGCGGGACAGTGGGATTAGTTTGAGGACTGACACAGGGCAGTGGGGAGAGTGGGACAGTGGGATTAGTTTGGGAGCTGACACAGGACTGTATGGAGTGAGTGCGACAGTATGATTAGTTTGGGGACTGACACAGGGCTCTGCTGAGAGAGTGAGACAGTGGGATTTGTTTGGAGACTGACACAGGACTGTGGGAGAGAGTGGGATAGTGGGATTAGTTTGGTGACTAACTCAGGGCTGTGTGGAGAAAGTGGGACAGTGGAATTAGTTTGGGCACTGACTCAGGGCTGTGGGGAGAGAGTGGGGCAGTGGGATTAGTTTGGGGACTGACACAGGGCTTGGGGCGAGAGTGGGAGAGTCGAATTAGTTTGGGGACTGACACTGGGCTGTGGGGAGAGTGGGACATTGGGATTTGTTTGGGGACTGGCAGAGAACTGTGGGAGAGAGTGGGACAGGGGGATTAGTTTGGTGACTGATTCAGGGGTGTGGGGAGAGATCGGAACAGTGGGATTAGTTTGAGGACTGACACAGGGTAGTGGGGAGAGTGGGACAGTGGGATTAGTTTGGGAGCTGACACAGGACTGTAGGGAGAGAGTTTGACAGTTTGATTAGTTTGGGCACTGACACAGGGCTCTGGTGAGAGAGTGGGACAGTGCGATTAGTTTGGGGACTGACAGGGCCTTGGGGAGAGAGTGGGGAGCGGAATTAGTTTCGGGACTGACACAGGGTTGTGGGGCACTGGGATAAGTTTGGGGAATGACACAGGACTTTGGGGAGAGAGGGGGACAGTGGGATTTTTTTGGGGACTGACACAGGGCTGTGGGGAGAGTGTAGGGCAGTGGTATTAGTTTGGGGCTGACACAGGGCTGTGGGGAGAGAGTGGGACAGTGGGATTTGTTTGGGGACTGACACAGGACTGTGGGAGAGAGTGGGACTGTGGGACTAGTTTGGAGACTGACACAGGGTTGGGAGAGAGTGGAACAGTGGGATTAGTTTGGGGACTGACACAGGGCTGTGGGGAGAGAGTGGGGCAGTGGGATTAGTTTGGGGACTGACACAGGGTTGTGGGGAGAGAGTGGGGCAATGGGATTAGTTTGGGGACTGACACAGGGCTGTGGGGAGAGAGTAGGACAGTGGGATTTGTTTTAGGACTGAAACAGGACTATGGGGAGAGAGTGGGACAGTAGAATTAGTTTGAGGACTGACACAGGGCTGTGTGGAGAGAGTTGGACATTGGGATTAGTTTGGGGACTGGCAGGGCCTTGGGGAGAGAGTGGGGAGCGGAATTAGTTTCGGGACTGACACAGGGTTGTGGGGCACTGGGATAAGTTTGGGGAATGACACAGGACTTTGGGGAGAGAGGGGGACAGTGGGATTTTTTTGGGGACTGACACAGGGCTGTGGGGAGAGTGTAGGGCAGTGGTATTAGTTTGGGGCTGACACAGGGCTGTGGGGAGAGAGTGGGACAGTGGGATTTGTTTTAGGACTGAAACAGGACTATGGGGAGAGAGTGGGCCAGTGGAATTAGTTTGAGGACTGACACAGGGCTGTGGGGAGAGAGTTGGACATTGGGATTAGTTTGGGGACTGACACTGGGATGTGGGGAGAGAGTGGGGCAGTGGGAATAGGTTGGGGAATGACAGTGCTGTGGGGAGAGAGTGGGGCAGTGTGATTAGTTTGCGGACTGTCGCAGGGCTGTGGGGAGAGAGTAGGACAGTGGGATTTGTTTTAGGACTGAAACAGGATTATGGGGAGAGAGTGGGACAGTGGAATTAGTTTGAGGACTGACACAGTGCTGTGTGGAGAGAGTTGGACATTGGGGTTAGTTTGGGGACTGACACTGGGATGTGGGGAGAGAGTGGGGCAGTGGGAATAGGTTGGGGAATGACAGTGCTGTGGGGAGAGACTGGGGCAGTGTGACTAGTTTGGGGACTGACACAGGGCTGTGGGGAGAGAGTTGGACATTGGGGTTAGTTTGGGGACTGACACTGGGATGTGGGGAGAGAGTGGGGCAGTGGGAATAGGTTGGGGAATGACAGTGCTGTGGGGAGAGACTGGGGCAGTGTGACTAGTTTGGGGACTGACAGAGGGACTGTGGGAGAATGTGGGATAGTAGGATTAGTTTGCGGACTGACTCAAGGCTGTGGGGAGAGAGTGGGGCAGTGGGATTACTTTGGGGACTGACACAGGGATGTGGGGAGAGAGTGGGGCAGAGGGTTTAGTTTGGGGACTGACATAGGGCTGTGGGGAGAGAGTGGGACAGTGGGATTTGTTTGGGAACTGACACAGGACTGTGGGAGAGAGTGGGATCGTGGGATTAGTTTGGTGACTAACTCAGGGCTGTGCGGAGAAAGTGGGACAGTGGAATTAGTTTGCGGACTGACACAGGGCTGTAGGCAGAGAGTGGGACAGTGGGATTATTTGGGGGACTGAGACGGGACTGAGACAGGACTGTGGGAGGGAGTGGGACAGTGGGATTAGTTTGGGGACTGACAGAGGGCTGTGGGGAGAGAGTGGGGCAGTGGGATTTGTTTGGGGACTGACACAGGACTGTGGGAGAGAGTGGGACAGTGGGATTAGTTTGGAGACTGACTCAGGGTTGTGGGGATAGAGTGGGACAGTGGGATTATTTGGGGGATTGACACAGGACTCTGGGAGCGAGTGGGACAGTGGGATTAGTTTGGGGACTGACACAGGTCTGTGGGGAGAGAGTGGGGCAGTGGGATTTGTTTGAGGACTGACTCAGGGCTGTGGGGAGAGAGTGGGGCAGTGTGATTAGTTTGGGGACTGACACAGGGCTGTGGGGAGAGAGTGGGACAGTGGGTTTGTTTGGGGACTGACACAGGACTGTGGGAGAGAGGAGGACTGTGGGATTATTTTGGGGACTGACTCAGGGCTGTGGGGAGAGAGTGGGGCAGTGGGATCAATTTGGGGATTGACAGGGCTGTGGGGAGGGAGTGGGACAGTGGGATTTGTTTGGGGACTGACACAGGACTGCGGGAGAGAGTGGGAAAGTGGGATTACCTTGGGGACTGACACAGGGATGTGGGGAGAGAGTGGGGCAGAGGGTTTAGTTTGGGGACTGACATAGGGCTGTGGGGAGAGAGTGGGGCAGTGGGATTAGTGTTTTGACTGACCCAGGGCTGTGGGGAGAGAGCGGGACAGTGGGATTAGCTTGAGGACTGACACAGGGCAGTGGGGAGAGTGGGACAGTGGGATTAGTTTGGGAGCTGACACAGGACTGTATGGAGAGAGTGCGACAGTATGATTAGTTTGGGGACTGACACAGGGCTCTGCTGAGAGAGTGGGACAGTGGGATTTGTTTGGAGACTGACACAGGACTGTGGGAGAGAGTGGGATAGTGGGATTAGTTTGGTGACTAACTCAGGGCTGTGTGGAGAAAGTGGGACAGTGGAATTAGTTTGGGGACTGACTCAGGGCTGTAGGGAGAGAGTGGGACAGTGGGATTATTTGGGGGACTGACACAGGACTGTGGGAGGGAGTGGGACAGTGGGATCAGTTTGGGGACTGACTCACGGCTGTGGGGTGGGAGTGGGACAGGGGGATTAGGTTGGGGACTGACACAGGGTTGTGGGGAGAGAGTGGGACAGTGGGATTAATTTGGGGACTGACTCAGGGCTGTGGGGAGAGAGTGGGGCAGTGGGAATAGGTTGGGGATTGACACAGGACTGCGGGAGGGAGTGGGACAGTGTGATTACTTTGGGGACTGACAGGGATGTGGGGAGAGAGTGGAGCAGAGGGATTAGTTTGGGGATTGACACAGGGCCGTGGGGAGAGAGTAGGGCAGTGGGATTAGTTTGGGGACTGACCCAGGGCTGTGGGGTGAGAGCGGAACAGTGGGATTAGATTGAGGACTGACACAGGGTAGTGGGAAGAGTGGGACAGTGGGATTAGTTTGGGAGCTGACACAGGACTGTAGGGAGAGAGTGCGACAGTATGATTAGTTTGGGCACTGACACAGTGCTCTGGTGAGAGAGTGGGACAGTGGGATTAGTTTGGGGACTGACAGGGCTGTGGGGAGAGAGTGAGGAGCGGAATTACTTTGGGGACTGACTCAGGGCTGTGGGGCACTGGGATAAGTTTGGGGAATGACACAGGACTTTGGGGAGAGAGGGCCACGGTGGGATTTTTTTAGGGACTGACACAGGGCTGTGGGGAGAGCGTGGGGCAGTGGGATTAGTTTTTCGACTGACCCAGGGCTGTGGGGAGAGAGCGGGACAGTGGGATTAGTTTGAGGACTGACACAGGGCAGTGGGGAGAGTGGGACAGTGGGATTAGTTTGGGAGCTGACACAGGACTGTATGGAGAGAGTGCGTCAGTATGATTAGTTTGGGCACTGACACAGGGCTCTGCTGAGAGAGTGGGACAGTGGGATTTGTTTGGAGACTGACACAGGACTGTGGGAGAGAGTGGGATAGTGGGATTAGTTTGGTGACTAACTCAGGGCTGTGTTGAGAAAGTGGGACAGTGGAATTAGTTTGGGGACTGACTCAGGGCTGTAGGGAGAGAGTGGGACAGTGGGATTATTTGGGGGACTGACACAGGACTGTGGGAGGGAGTGGGACAGTGGGATTAGTTTGGGGACTGACACACGGCTGTGGGGAGGGAGTGGGACAGTGGGATTAGGTTGGGGACTGACACAGGGTTGTGGGGAGAGAGTGGGACAGTGGGATTAATTTGGGGACTGACTCAGGGCTGTGGGGAGAGAGTGGGGCAGTGGGAATAGGTTGGGGACTGACACAGGACTGCGGGAGGGAGCGGGACAGTGTGATTACTTTGGGGACTGACACAGGGATGTGTGGAGAGAGTGGGGCAGAGGGATTATTTTGGGGATTGACACAGGGCCGTGGGGAGAGAGTAGGGCAGTGGGATTAGTTTGGGGACTGACCCAGGGCTGTGGGGTGAGAGCGGAACAGTGGGATTAGATTGAGGACTGACACAGGGTAGTGGGGAGAGTGGGACAGTGGGATGAGTTTGGGAGCTGACACAGGAGTGTAGGGAGAGAGTGCGACAGTATGATTAGTTTGGGCACTGACACAGTGCTCTGGTGAGAGAGTGGGACAGTGGGATTAGGTTGGGGACTGACAGGGCTGTGGGGAGAGAGTGTGGAGCGGAATTAGTTTGGGGACTGACTCAGGGCTGTGGGGCGCTGGGATAAGTTTGGGGAATGATACAGGACTTTGGGGAGAGAGGGCGACGGTGGGATTTTTTTGGGGACTGACACAGGGCTGTGGGGAGAGTGTAGGGCAGTGGGATGAGTTTGGGGCTGATGCAGGGCTGTGGGGAGAGAGTAGGACAGTGGGATTTGTTTGGGGACTGACACAGGACTGTGGGAGAGAGTGGGACTGTGGGACTAGTTTGGAGACTGACACAGGGTTGGGAGAGAGTGGAGCAGTGGGATTAGTTTGGGGACTGACACAGGGCTGTGGGGAGAGAGTGGGGCAATGGGATTAGTTTGGAGACTGACATAGGGCTGTGGGGAGAAAGCGGGACAGTGGGATTAGTTTCGGCACTGACACAAGGCTGCGGGTAGAGCGCAGGACAGTTTGATTAGTTTGAGGACTGACACAGGGCTGTGGGGAGAGAGTGGGACAGTGCGATTAATTTGAGGAATGTCACTGGGCTGTGGGGAGAGAGTAGGACAGTTGGATTAGTTTTAGGACTGAAACAGGACTATGGGGAGAGAGTTGGACATTGGGATTAGTTTGGGGACTGACATGGATTGCGGGAGAATGTGGGATAGTGGGATTAGTTTGGGAGCTGACACAGGACTGTATGGAGTGAGTGCGACAGTATGATTAGTTTGGGGACTGACACAGGGCTCTGCTGAGAGAGTTGGACAGTGGGATTTGTTTGGAGACTGACACAGGACTGTGGGAGAGAGTGGGATAGTGGGATTAGTTTGGTGACTAACTCAGGGCTGTGTGGAGAAAGTGGGACAGTGGAATTAGTTTGGGCACTGACTCAGGGCTGTGGGGAGAGAGTGGGGCAGTGGGATTAGTTTGGGGACTGACACAGGGCTTGGGGCGAGAGTGGGAGAGTCGAATTAGTTTGGGGACTGACACTGGGCTGTGGGGAGAGTGGGACATTGGGATTTGTTTGGGGACTGGCAGAGAACTGTGGGAGAGAGTGGGACAGGGGGATTAGTTTGGTGACTGATTCAGGGGTGTGGGGAGAGATCGGAACAGTGGGATTAGTTTGAGGACTGACACAGGGTAGTGGGGAGAGTGGGACAGTGGGATTAGTCTGGGAGCTGACACAGGACTGTAGGGAGAGAGTTTGACAGTTTGATTAGTTTGGGCACTGACACAGGGCTCTGGTGAGAGAGTGGGACAGTGCGATTAGTTTGGGGACTGACAGGGCCTTGGGGAGAGAGTGGGGAGCGGAATTAGTTTCGGGACTGACACAGGGTTGTGGGGCACTGGGATAAGTTTGGGGAATGACACAGGACTTTGGGGAGAGAGGGGGACAGTGGGATTTTTTTGGGGACTGACACAGGGCTGTGGGGAGAGTGTAGGGCAGTGGTATTAGTTTGGGGCTGACACAGGGCTGTGGGGAGAGAGTGGGACAGTGGGATTTGTTTGGGGACTGACACAGGACTGTGGGAGAGAGTGGGACTGTGGGACTAGTTTGGAGACTGACACAGGGTTGGGAGAGAGTGGAACAGTGGGATTAGTTTGGGGACTGACACAGGGCTGTGGGGAGAGAGTGGGGCAGTGGGATTAGTTTGGGGACTGACACAGGGTTGTGGGGAGAGAGTGGGGCAATGGGATTAGTTTGGGGACTGACACAGGGCTGTGGGGAGAGAGTAGGACAGTGGGATTTGTTTTAGGACTGAAACAGGACTATGGGGAGAGAGTGGGACAGTAGAATTAGTTTGAGGACTGACACAGGGCTGTGTGGAGAGAGTTGGACATTGGGATTAGTTTGGGGACTGACAGGGCCTTGGGGAGAGAGTGGGGAGCGGAATTAGTTTCGGGACTGACACAGGGTTGTGGGGCACTGGGATTAGTTTGGGGACTGACAGAGGGACTGTGGGGGAATGTGGGATAGTAGGATTAGTTTGCGGACTGACTCAAGGCTGTGGGGAGAGAGTGGGGCAGTGGGATTACTTTGGGGACTGACACAGGGATGTGGGGAGAGAGTGGGGCAGAGGGTTTAGTTTGGGGACTGACATAGGGCTGTGGGGAGAGAGTGGGACAGTGGGATTTGTTTGGGAACTGACACAGGACTGTGGGAGAGAGTGGGATCGTGGGATTAGTTTGGTGACTGACTCAGGGCTGTGCGGAGAAAGTGGGACAGTGGAATTAGTTTGCGGACTGACACAGGGCTGTAGGCAGAGAGTGGGACAGTGGGATTATTTGGGGGACTGAGACGGGACTGAGACAGGACTGTGGGAGGGAGTGGGACAGTGGGATTAGTTTGGGGACTGACTCACGGCTGTGGGGAGGGAGTGGGACAGTAGGATTAGTTTGGGGACTGACAGAGGGCTGTGGGGAGAGAGTGGGGCAGTGGGATTTGTTTGGGGACTGACACAGGACTGTGGGAGAGAGTGGGACAGTGGGATTAGTTTGGAGACTGACTCAGGGTTGTGGGGATAGAGTGGGACAGTGGGATTATTTGGGGGATTGACACAGGACTCTGGGAGCGAGTGGGACAGTGGGATTAGTTTGGGGACTGACACAGGTCTGTGGGGAGAGAGTGGGGCAGTGGGATTTGTTTGAGGACTGACTCAGGGCTGTGGGGAGAGAGTGGGGCAGTGTGATTAGTTTGGGGACTGACACAGGGCTGTGGGGAGAGAGTGGGACAGTGGGTTTGTTTGGGGACTGACACAGGACTGTGGGAGAGAGGAGGACTGTGGGATTATTTTGGGGACTGACTCAGGGCTGTGGGGAGAGAGTGGGGCAGTGGGATCAATTTGGGGATTGACAGGGCTGTGGGGAGAGAGTGGGACAGTGGGATTTGTTTGGGGACTGACACAGGACTGCGGGAGAGAGTGGGAAAGTGGGATTACTTTGGGGACTGACACAGGGATGTGGGGAGAGAGTGGGGCAGAGGGTTTAGTTTGGGGACTGACATAGGGCTGTGGGGAGAGAGTGGGGCAGTGGGATTAGTGTTTTGACTGACCCAGGGCTGTGGGGAGAGAGCGGGACAGTGGGATTAGCTTGAGGACTGACACAGGGCATTGGGGAGAGTGGGACAGTGGGATTAGTTTGGGAGCTGACACAGGACTGTATGGAGAGAGTGCGACAGTATGATTAGTTTGGGGACTGACACAGGGCTCTGCTGAGAGAGTGGGACAGTGGGATTTGTTTGGAGACTGACACAGGACTGTGGGAGAGAGTGGGATAGTGGGATTAGTTTGGTGACTAACTCAGGGCTGTGTGGAGAAAGTGGGACAGTGGAATTAGTTTGGGGACTGACTCAGGGCTGTAGGGAGAGAGTGGGACAGTGGGATTATTTGGGGGACTGACACAGGACTGTGGGAGGGAGTGGGACAGTGGGATCAGTTTGGGGACTGACTCACGGCTGTGGGGTGGGAGTGGGACAGGGGGATTAGGTTGGGGACTGACACAGGGTTGTGGGGAGAGAGTGGGACAGTGGGATTAATTTGGGGACTGACTCAGGGCTGTGGGGAGAGAGTGGGGCAGTGGGAATAGGTTGGGGATTGACACAGGACTGCGGGAGGGAGTGGGACAGTGTGATTACTTTGGGGACTGACAGGGATGTGGGGAGAGAGTGGAGCAGAGGGATTAGTTTGGGGACTGACAGGGCTGTGGGGAGAGAGTGAGGAGCGGAATTACTTTGGGGACTGACTCAGGGCTGTGGGGCACTGGGATAAGTTTGGGGAATGACACAGGACTTTGGGGAGAGAGGGCCACGGTGGGATTTTTTTAGGGACTGACACAGGGCTGTGGGGAGAGCGTGGGGCAGTGGGATTAGTTTTTCGACTGACCCAGGGCTGTGGGGAGAGAGCGGGACAGTGGGATTAGTTTGAGGACTGACACAGGGCAGTGGGGAGAGTGGGACAGTGGGATTAGTTTGGGAGCTGACACAGGACTGTATGGAGAGAGTGCGTCAGTATGATTAGTTTGGGCACTGACACAGGGCTCTGCTGAGAGAGTGGGACAGTGGGATTTGTTTGGAGACTGACACAGGACTGTGGGAGAGAGTGGGATAGTGGGATTAGTTTGGTGACTAACTCAGGGCTGTGTTGAGAAAGTGGGACAGTGGAATTAGTTTGGGGACTGACTCAGGGCTGTAGGGAGAGAGTGGGACAGTGGGATTATTTGGGGGACTGACACAGGACTGTGGGAGGGAGTGGGACAGTGGGATTAGTTTGGGGACTGACTCACGGCTGTGGGGAGAGAGTGGGGCAGTGGGAATAGGTTGGGGACTGACACAGGACTGCGGGAGGGAGTGGGACAGTGTGATTACTTTGGGGACTGACACAGGGATGTGTGGAGAGAGTGGGGCAGAGGGATTATTTTGGGGATTGACACAGGGCCGTGGGGAGAGAGTAGGGCAGTGGGATTAGTTTGGGGACTGACCCAGGGCTGTGGGGTGAGAGCGGAACAGTGGGATTAGATTGAGGACTGACACAGGGTAGTGGGGAGAGTGGGACAGTGGGATGAGTTTGGGAGCTGACACAGGAGTGTAGGGAGAGAGTGCGACAGTATGATTAGTTTGGGCACTGACACAGTGCTCTGGTGAGAGAGTGGGACAGTGGGATTAGGTTGGGGACTGACAGGGCTGTGGGGAGAGAGTGTGGAGCGGAATTAGTTTGGGGACTGACTCAGGGCTGTGGGGCGCTGGGATAAGTTTGGGGAATGATACAGGACTTTGGGGAGAGAGGGCGACGGTGGGATTTTTTTGGGGACTGACACAGGGCTGTGGGGAGAGAGTGGGGCAGTGGGATTAGTTTGGGGGCTGACACAGGGCTGTGGGGAGAGAGTGGGACAGTGGGATTTGTTTGGGGACTGACACAGGACTGTGGGAGAGAGTGGGACTGTGGGACTAGTTTGGAGACTGACACAGGGTTGGGAGAGAGTGGAGCAGTGGGATTAGTTTGGGGACTGACACAGGGCTGTGGGGAGAGAGTGGGGCAATGGGATTAGTTTGGAGACTGACATAGGGCTGTGGGGAGAAAGCGGGACAGTGGGATTAGTTTCGGCACTGACACAAGGCTGCGGGTAGAGCGCAGGACAGTTTGTTTAGTTTGAGGACTGTCACAGGGCTGTGGGGAGAGAGTAGGACAGTTGGATTAGTTTTAGGACTGAAACAGGACTATGGGGAGAGAGTTGGACATTGGGATTAGTTTGGGGACTGACACGGATTGCGGGAGAATGTGGGATAGTGGGATTAGTTTGGGAGCTGACACAGGACTGTATGGAGTGAGTGCGACAGTATGATTAGTTTGGGGACTGACACAGGGCTCTGCTGAGAGAGTTGGACAGTGGGATTTGTTTGGAGACTGACACAGGACTGTGGGAGAGAGTGGGATAGTGGGATTAGTTTGGTGACTAACTCAGGGCTGTGTGGAGAAAGTGGGACAGTGGAATTAGTTTGGGCACTGACGCAGGGCTGTGGGGAGAGAGTGGGGCAGTGGGATTAGTTTGGGGACTGACACAGGGCTTGGGGCGAGAGTGGGAGAGTCGAATTAGTTTGGGGACTGACACTGGGCTGTGGGGAGAGTGGGACATTGGGATTTGTTTGGGGACTGGCAGAGAACTGTGGGAGAGAGTGGGACAGGGGGATTAGTTTGGTGACTGATTCAGGGGTGTGGGGAGAGATCGGAACAGTGGGATTAGTTTGAGGACTGACACAGGGTAGTGGGGAGAGTGGGACAGTGGGATTAGTCTGGGAGCTGACACAGGACTGTAGGGAGAGAGTTTGACAGTTTGATTAGTTTGGGCACTGACACAGGGCTCTGGTGAGAGAGTGGGACAGTGCGATTAGTTTGGGGACTGACAGGGCCTTGGGGAGAGAGTGGGGAGCGGAATTAGTTTCGGGACTGACACAGGGTTGTGGGGCACTGGGATAAGTTTGGGGAATGACACAGGACTTTGGGGAGAGAGGGGGACAGTGGGATTTTTTTGGGGACTGACACAGGGCTGTGGGGAGAGTGTAGGGCAGTGGTATTAGTTTGGGGCTGACACAGGGCTGTGGGGAGAGAGTGGGACAGTGGGATTTGTTTTAGGACTGAAACAGGACTATGGGGAGAGAGTGGGACAGTGGAATTAGTTTGAGGACTGACACAGGGCAGTGGGGAGAGAGGGACATTGGGATTAGTTTAGGAGCTGACACAGGACTGTAGGGAGAGAGTGCGACAGTATGATTAGTTTGGACACTGACACAGGGCTCTGAGGAGAGAGTGGGACAGTGTGATTAGTTTGGGGACTGAGACAGGGCTGTGGGGCACTGGGATAAGTTTGGGGAATGAGACTGGAGTTTGGAGAGAGAGGGGGACAATGGGATTCTTTTAGGGACTACACAGGGCTGTGGGGAGAGTGTGGGGCAGTGGGATTAGTTTCGGGACTGACACAGGGCCGTGGGGAGAGAGTGGGGCAGTGGGATGTGTTAGAGGGCTGACACAGGGCTCTGCGGAGAGAGTGGGGCAGTGGGATTAGTTTGGGGACTGACACAGGGCTGTGGGGAGAGAGTGGGAGAGTCGAATTAGTTTGGGGACTGACACTGGGCTGTGGGGAGAGTGGGACAGTGGGATTTGTTTGGGGACTGACAGAGAACTGTGGGAGAGAGTGGGACAGTGGGTTTAGTTTGGGGACTGACTCAGGGCTGTGGGCAGAGAGTGGGGCAGTGGGATTAGGTTGGGGACTGACACAGGGCTGTGGGGAGACGGTGGGACAGTGGGAGTAGTTTGGCGACTGACTCAGGGCTGTGGGGAGAGAGTGGGGCAGTGGGATTAGTTTGGGGACTGACACAGGGCTGTGGGGAGAGAGTGGGAGAGTCCAATTAGCTTGGGGACTGACACTGGGCTGTGGGGAGAGAGGGACAGTTCGATTTGTTTGGGGACTGACAGAGAACTGTGGGAGAGAGTGGGACAGTGGGATTAGATTGGGGACTGACACAGGTTTGTGGGGAGCGAGTGGGGCAATGGGATTAGTTTGAGGACTGACACAGGGCTCTGGGGAGAGATCGGAACAGTGGGATTAGTTTGAGGACTAACACAGGGTAGTGGGGAGAGTGGGACAGTGGGATTAGTTTGGGAGCTGACACAGGACTGTAGGGAGAGAGTGCGACAGTATGATTAGTTTGGGCACTGACACAGGGCTCTGGTGAGAGAGTGGGATAGTGTGATTAGTTTGGGGACTGACAGGGCTGTGGGGAGAGAGTGGGGCAGAGGAATTAGTTTGGGGACTGACACAGGGCTCTGGGGAGAAAGCGGGACAGTTGGATTAATTTCAGGACTGACACAGGTTTGTGGGGATAGAGCAGGACAGTGGGATTAGTTGTGGGACTAACACAAGGCTGCGGGGAGAGAGCAGGACAGTTTGATTAATTTGGGGACTGTCACAGGGCTGTGGGGAGAGAGTAGGACAGTGGGATTAGTTGGAGGACTGACACAGGGCTGTTGGGAGAGAGTGGAGCAGTGGCATTAGTTTGAGGACTGACACAGGGCTGTGCGGAGAGTGGGACAGTGGGATTTGTTTCGGGACTGACAGAGAACTGTGGGAGAGAGTGGGACAGTGGGATTAGTTTGGTGACTGATTCAGGGCTGTGGGGAGAGAGTGGGACAGTGGGATTTTTTTGGGGACTGACACAGGGCTGTGTGGAGACTGTAGGTCAGTGGGATTAGTTTGGGGCTGACAGAGGGCTGTGGGGAGAGAGTGGGATAGTGGGACTAGTTTGGAGACTGACACACTGTTGGGAGAGAGTGGAGCAGTGGCATTAGTTTGAGGACTGACACAGGGCTGTGCGGAGAGTGGGACAGTGGGATTTGTTTCGGGACTGACAGAGAACTGTGGGAGAGAGTGGGACAGTGGGATTAGTTTGGTGACTGATTCAGGGCTGTGGGGAGAGAGTGGGACAGTGGGATTTTTTTGGGGACTGACACAGGGCTGTGTGGAGACTGTAGGTCAGTGGGATTAGTTTGGGGCTGACACAGGGTTGGGAGAGAGTGGAGCAGTGGGATTAGTCTGAGGACTGACACAGGGCTGTTGGGAGAGAGTGGAGCAGTGGCATTAGTTTGAGGACTGACACAGGAATGTGGGAGAGAATGGGAGAGTGGGATTAGTTTGGGGTCTGACAGGGCTGTGGGGAGAGAGTGGGGCAGTGGGATTAGTTTGGGGACTGACACAGGGCTGTGGGGAGAGAGTGGGACAGTGGGATTAGTTTGGGACTGTCACAGGGCTGTGGGGAGAGAGTAGGAAAGTGGGATTAGTTGGAGGACTGACACAGGGCTGTGGGGAGAGAGTGGGATAGTGGGATTAGTTTGGGGACTGACCAGGGCTGTGGGGAGAGAGTGGGATAGTGGGAATTGTTTGGGGTCTGAAACAGGACTGTGGGACAGAGTGGGACAGTGGGATCAGTTTGGGCACTGACTCAGGGCTGTGGGGAGAGAGTGGGGCAGTGGGATTAGTTTGGGGACTGACACGGCTTGGGGCGAGAGTGGAGGAGTCGAATTAGTTTGGGGACTGACACTGGGCTGTGGGGTGAGTGGGACAGTGGGATTTGTATGGGGACTAATAGAGAACTGTGGGAGAGAGTGGGGCAGTGGGATTAGTTTGGGGATTGACAGGGCTGTGGGGAGAGAGTGGGACAGTGGGATTTGTTTGGGGACTGACACAGGACTGCGGGAGAGAGTGGGACAGTGGGATTAGTTTGGGGACTGACACAGGGCCGTGGGGAGAGAGTAGGGCAGTGGGATTAGTTTGGGGACTGACCCAGGGCTGTGGGGAGAGATCGGAACAGTGGGATTAGTTTGAGGACTGACACAGGCTAGTGGGGAGAGTGGGACAGTGGGATTAGTTTGGGAGCTGACACAGGGCTCTGGTGAGAGAGTGTGACAGTGTTCTTAGTTTGGGGACTGACAGGGCTGTGGGGAGAGAGTGAGGAGCGGAATTAGTTTGGGGACTGACCCAGGGCTGTGGGGAGAGAGCGGGACAGTGGTATTAGTTTGAGGACTGACACAGGGCAGTGGGGAGAGTGGGATATTGGGATTAGTTTGGGAGCTGACACTGGGCTCTGAGGAGGGAGTGGGACAGTGTGATTAGTTTGGGGACTGACACACTGCTGTGGGGCACTGGGATAAGTTTGGGGAATGACACTGGACTTTGGAGAGAGAGGGTGACAATGGGATGTTTTTAGGGACTACACAGGGCTGTGGGGAGAGTGTGGGGCAGTGGGATTAGTTTGGGGACTGACACAGGGCTGTGGGGAGAGAGTGGGGCAGTGGGATGTGTTTGAGGGCTGACACAGGGCTCTGCGGAGAGAGTGGGGCAGTGGGATTTGTTTGGGGACTGACACAGGGCTGTGGGGAGAGAGTGGGAGCGACGAATTAGTTTGGGGACTGACACTGGGCTGTGGGGAGAGTGGGACAGTGGGATTTGTTTGGGGACTGATAGAGAACTGTGGGAGAGAGTGGGACAGTGGGATTAATTTGGTGACTGACACAGGGCTGTCGGGAGAGTGTAGGGCAGTGAGATTGTTTGGGGCTGACACGGGGCTGTGGGGAGAGAGTGGGACAGTGGGATTTGTTTGGGGACTGACACAGGACTGTGGGAGAGAGTGGGACTGTGGGACTAGTTTGGAGACTGACACAGGGTTGGGAGAGAGTGGAGCAGTGGGATTAGTTTGGGGACTGACACAGGGCTGTGGGGAGAGAGTGGGGCAGTGGGATTAGTTTGGGAACTGGCACAGGGCTTGGGGCGAGAATGGGAGAGTCGAATTAGTTTGGGGACTGACATTGGGCTGTGGGGAGAGTGGGACAGTGGGATTTGTTTGGGGACTGACAGAGAACTGTGGGAGTGAGTGGGGCAGTGGGATTAGTTTGGGGATTGACAGGGCTGTGGGGAGAGAGTGGGACAGTGGGATTTGTTTGGGGACTGACACAGGACTGCGGGAGAGAGTGAGACAGTGGGATTACTTTGGGGACTGACACAGGGATGTGGGGAGAGAGTGGAGCAGTGGCATTAGTTTGAGGACTGACACAGGGCTGTGGGAGAGAGTGGGACAGTGGGATTAGTTTGGTGACTGATTCAGGGCTGTGGGGAGAGAGTGGGACAGTGGGATTTTTTTGGGGACTGACACAGGGCTGTGGGGAGACTGTAGGGCAGTGGGATTAGTTTGGGGCTGACACGGGGCTGTGGGGAGAGAGTGGGATAGTGGGATTTGTTTGGGGACTGACACAGGACTGTGGGAGAGAGTGGGAATGTGGGACTAGTTTGGAGACTGACACAGGGTTGGGAGAGAGTGGAGCAGTGGGATTAGTTTGGGGACTGACACAGGGCTGTGGGGAGAAAGCGGGACAGTGGGATTAGTTTCGGGACTGACACAAGTCTGCGGGGAGTGAGCAGGACAGTTTGATTAGTCTGAGGACTGACACAGGGCTGTGGGGAGAGAGTGGAGCAGTGGCATTAGTTTGAGGACTGACACAGGGCTGTGGGTAGAGAGTGGGATAGTGGGATTAGTTTGGGGACTGACACAGGGCTGTGGGGAGAGAGTGGGATAGTGGGAATTGTTTGGGGTCTGAAACAGGACTGTGGGACAGAGTGGGACAGTGGGATCAGTTTGGGCACTGACTCAGGGCTGTAGGGGGAGAGTGGGGCAGTGGGAATAGGTTCGGGACTGACAGGGCTGTGGGGAGAGAGTGGGGCAGTGGGATTAGTTTGGGGCTGTCACAGGGCTGTGGGGAGAGAGTAGCACAGTGGGATTAGTTTGAGGACTGACACAGGACTGTGGGGAGAGAGTGGGATAGTGGGAATTGTTTGGGGTCTGAAACAGGACTGTGGGACAGAGTGGGACAGTGGGACCAGTTTGGGCACTGACTCAGGGCTGTGGGGAGAGAGTGGGGCAGTGGGATTAGTTTGGGGACTGACACAGCGCTTGGGGCAAGAGTGGAGGAGTCGAATTAGTTTGGGGACTGACACTTGGCTGTGGGGTGAGTGGGACAGTGGGATTAGTTTGGGACTGACACAGGGCTGTGGGGAGAAAGCGGGACAGTTGGATTAATTTCAGGACTGACACAGGTTTGTGGGGATAGAGCAGGACAGTGGGATTAGTTGTGGGACTAACACAAGGCTGCGGGGAGAGAGCAGGACAGTTTGATTAATTTGGGGACTGTCACAGGGCTGTGGGGAGAGAGTAGGAAAGTGGGATTAGTTGGAGGACTGACACAGGGCTGTGGGGAGAGAGTGGAGCAGTGGCATTAGTTTGAGGACTGACACAGGGCTGTGGGGAGAGAGTAGGAAAGTGGGATTAGTTGGAGGACTGACACAGGGCTGTGGGGAGAGAGTGGAGCAGTGGCATTAGTTTGAGGACTGACACAGGGCTGTGGGGAGAGAGTGGGACAGTGGGATTAGTTTGGGGACTGACACAGGGCTTGGAGCGAGAGTGGGAGATTCGAATTAGTTTGGGGACTGACACTGGGCTGTGGGGAGAGTGGGACAGTGGGATTTGTTTCGGGACTGACAGAGAACTGTGGGAGAGAGTGGGACAGTGGGATTAGTTTGGTGACTGATTCAGGGCTGTGGGGAGAGAGTGGGACAGTGGGATTTTTTTGGGGACTGACACAGGGCTGTGGGGAGACTGTAGGCAGTGGAATTAGTTTGGGGCTGACACAGGGCTGTGGGGAGAGAGTGGGATAGTGGGATTTGTTTGGGGACTGACACAGGACTGTGGGAGAGAGTGGGACTGTGGGACTAGTTTGGAGACTGACACAGGGTTGGGAGAGAGTGGAGCAGTGGGATTAGTTTGGGGACTGACACAGGGCTGTGGGGAGAGAGTGGGGCAGTGGGAATAGGTTTGGGACTGACAGGGCTGTGGGGAGAGAGTGGGGCAGTGGTATTAGTTTGGGGACTGAGACAGGGCTGTGGGGAGAGAGTGGGACAGTGGGATTAGTTTGGGGCTGTCACAGGGCTGTGGGGAGAGAGTAGCACAGTGGGATTAGTTTGGGGACTGACACAGGGCTGTGGGGCACTGGGATTAGTTTGGGGACTGACACAGGGCTGTGGGGAGAGAGTGGGGCAGTGGGATGTGTTTGAGGACTGACACAGGGCTCTGCGGAGAGAGTGGGGCAGTGGGTTTAGTTTGGGGACTGACACAGGGCTGTGGGGAGAGAGTGCGAGAGTCGAATTAGCTTGGGGACTGACACTGGGTGTGGGGAGAGTGGGACAGTTCGATTTGTTTGGGGACTGACAGGTTTGTGGGGAGAGAGTGGGGCAATGGGATTAGTTTGGGGACTGACACAGGGCTGTGGGGAGAAAGCGGGACAGTTGGATTAATTTCAGGACTGACACAGGTTTGTGGGGATAGAGCAGGACAGTGGGATTAGTTGTGGGACTAACACAAGGCTGCGGGGAGAGAGCAGGACAGTTTGATTAATTTGGGGACTGTCACAGGGCTGTGGGGAGAGAGTAGGACAGTGGGATTAGTTTGAGGACTGACACAGGGCTGTGGGGAGAGAGTGGGACAGTGGGATTAGTTTGGGGACTGACACAGGCCTGTGGGGAGAGAGTGGGATAGTGGGAATTGTTTGGTGTCTGAAACAGGACTGTGGGTCAGAGTGGGACAGTGGGATCAGTTTGGGCACTGACACAGGGCGCTGAGGAGAGAGTGGGACAGTGGGATTAGTTTGGTGACTGACACAGGGTTGGGAGAGAGTGGAGCAGTGGGATTAGTTTGGGGACTGACACAGGGCTGTGGGGAGAAAGCGGGACACTGGGATTAGTTTCGGGACTGACACAAGGCTGCGGGGAGTGAGCAGGACAGTTTGATTAGTCTGAGGACTGACACAGGGCTGTGGGGAGAGAGTGGAGCAGTGGCATTAGTTTGAGGAGTGACACAGGACTGTGGGAGAGAGTGGGACAGTGGGATTAGTTTGGGGACTGACTCAGGGCTGTAGGGAGAGAGTGGGGCAGTGGGAATAGGTTCGGGACTGACAGGGCTGTGGGGAGAGAGTGGGGCAGTGGGATTAGTTTGGGGACTGACACAGGGCTTTGGGGAGAGAGTGGGACAGTGGGATTAGTTTGGGGCTGTCACAGGGCTATGGGGAGAGAGTAGCACAGTGGGATTAGTTTGAGGACTGACACAGGGCTGTGGGGAGAGAGTGGAGTAGTGGCATTAGTTTGAGGACTGACACAGGGCTGTGGGGAGAGAGTGGGATAGTGGGATTAGTTTGGGGACTGACACAGGGCTGTGGGGAGAGAGTGGGATAGTGGGAATTGTTTGGGGTCTGAAACAGAACTGTGGGACAGAGTGGGACAGTGGGATCAGTTTGGGAACTGACTCAGGGCTGTGGGGAGAGAGTGGGGCAGTGGGATTAGTTTGGGGACTGACACAGGGCTTGGGGCGAGAGTGGAGGAGTCGAATTAGTTTGGGGACTGACACTGGGCTGTGGGGTGAGTGGGACAGTGAGATTTGTATGGGGACTGATAGAGAACTGTGGGAGAGAGTGGGGCAGTGGGATTAGTTTGGGGATTGACAGGGCTGTGGGGAGAGAGTGGGACAGTGGGATTTGTTTGGGGACTGACACAGGACTGCGGGAGAGAGTGGGACAGTGGGATTACTTTGGGGACTGACACAGGGATGTGGGGAGAGAGTGGGGCAGAGGGATTAGTTTGAGGACTGACATAGGGCTGTGGGGAGAGAGTGGTGCACTGGGATTAGTTTTGGGACTGACCCAGGGCTGTGGGGAGAGAGTGCGACAGTATGATTAGTTTGGGCACTGACACAGGGCTCTGGGGAGAGAGTGGGACTGTGGGATTAGTTTGGGGACTGACACAGGGCTGTGGGGAGAGAGTGGGAGAGTCGAATTCGTTTGGGG
This sequence comes from Mobula birostris, assembly GCF_030028105.1. Classification (NCBI taxonomy): domain Eukaryota; kingdom Metazoa; phylum Chordata; class Chondrichthyes; order Myliobatiformes; family Myliobatidae; genus Mobula; species Mobula birostris. Next base: position 228,542 of record NW_027278337.1, read on the forward strand.
ACTGACACTGGGCTGTGGGGAGAGTGGGACAGTGGGATTTGTTTGGGGACTGTCAGAGAACTGTGGGAGAGAGTGGGACAGTGGGATCAGTTTGGTGACTGACACAGGGCTGTGGGGCACTGGGATTAGTTTGGGGACTGACACAGGGCTGTGGGGAGAGAGTGGGGCAGTGGGATGTGTTTGAGGACTGACACAGGGCTCTGCGGAGAGAGTGGGGCAGTGGGATTAGTTTGGGGACTGACACAGGGCTGTGGGGAGAGAGTGCGAGAGTCGAATTAGCTTGGGGACTGACACTGGGTGTGGGGAGAGTGGGACAGTTCGATTTGTTTGGGGACTGACAGGTTTGTGGGGAGAGAGTGGGGCAATGGGATTAGTTTGGGGACTGACACAGGGCTGTGGGGAGAAAGCGGGACAGTGGGATTAGTTTGGGGACTGACACAGGGCTGTGGGGAGAGAGTGCGAGAGTCGAATTAGCTTGGGGACTGACACTGGGTGTGGGGAGAGTGGGACAGTTCGATTTGTTTGGGGACTGACAGGTTTGTGGGGAGAGAGTGGGGCAATGGGATTAGTTTGGGGACTGACACAGGGCTGTGGGGAGAAAGCGGGACAGTTGGATTAATTTCAGGACTGACACAGGTTTGTGGGGATAGAGCAGGACAGTGGGATTAGTTGTGGGACTAACACAAGGCTGCGGGGAGAGAGCAGGACAGTTTGATTAATTTGGGGACTGTCACAGGGCTGTGGGGAGAGAGTAGGACAGTGGGATTAGTTTGAGGACTGACACAGGGCTGTGGGGAGAGAGTGGGACAGTGGGATTAGTTTGGGGACTGACACAGGCCTGTGGGGAGAGAGTGGGATAGTGGGAATTGTTTGGTGTCTGAAACAGGACTGTGGGTCAGAGTGGGACAGTGGGATCAGTTTGGGCACTGACACAGGGCGCTGAGGAGAGAGTGGGACAGTGGGATTAGTTTGGTGACTGACACAGGGTTGGGAGAGAGTGGAGCAGTGGGATTAGTTTGGGGACTGACACAGGGCTGTGGGGAGAAAGCGGGACACTGGGATTAGTTTCGGGACTGACACAAGGCTGCGGGGAGTGAGCAGGACAGTTTGATTAGTCTGAGGACTGACACAGGGCTGTGGGGAGAGAGTGGAGCAGTGGCATTAGTTTGAGGAGTGACACAGGACTGTGGGAGAGAGTGGGACAGTGGGATTAGTTTGGGGACTGACTCAGGGCTGTAGGGAGAGAGTGGGGCAGTGGGAATAGGTTCGGGACTGACAGGGCTGTGGGGAGAGAGTGGGGCAGTGGGATTAGTTTGGGGACTGACACAGGGCTTTGGGGAGAGAGTGGGACAGTGGGATTAGTTTGGGGCTGTCACAGGGCTATGGGGAGAGAGTAGCACAGTGGGATTAGTTTGAGGACTGACACAGGGCTGTGGGGAGAGAGTGGAGTAGTGGCATTAGTTTGAGGACTGACACAGGGCTGTGGGGAGAGAGTGGGATAGTGGGATTAGTTTGGGGTCTGAAACAGAACTGTGGGACAGAGTGGGACAGTGGGATCAGTTTGGGCACTGACTCAGGGCTGTGGGGAGAGAGTGGGGCAGTGGGATTAGTTTGGGGACTGACACAGGGCTTGGGGCGAGAGTGGAGGAGTCGAATTAGTTTGGGGACTGACACTGGGCTGTGGGGTGAGTGGGACAGTGAGATTTGTATGGGGACTGATAGAGAACTGTGGGAGAGAGTGGGGCAGTGGGATTAGTTTGGGGATTGACAGGGCTGTGGGGAGAGAGTGGGACAGTGGGATTTGTTTGGGGACTGACACAGGACTGCGGGAGAGAGTGGGACAGTGGGATTACTTTGGGGACTGACACAGGGATGTGGGGAGAGAGTGGGGCAGAGGGATTAGTTTGAGGACTGACATAGGGCTGTGGGGAGAGAGTGGTGCACTGGGATTAGTTTTGGGACTGACCCAGGGCTGTGGGGAGAGAGCGGGACAGTGGGATTAGTTTGAGGACTGACACAGGGCAGTGGGGAGAGTGGGACAGTGGGATTAGTTTGGGAGCTGACACAGGACTGTAGGGAGAGAGTGCGACAGTATGATTAGTTTGGGCACTGACACAGGGCTCTGGGGAGAGAGTGGGACTGTGGGATTAGTTTGGGGACTGACACAGGGCTGTGGGGAGAGAGTGGGAGAGTCGAATTCGTTTGGGGACTGACACTGGGCTGTGGGGAGAGTGGGACAGTGGGATTTGTTTGGGGACTGTCAGAGAACTGTGGGAGAGAGTGGGACAGTGGGATCAGTTTGGTGACTGACACAGGGCTGTGGGGCACTGGGATTAGTTTGGGGACTGACACAGGGCTGTGGGGAGAGAGTGGGGCAGTGGGATGTGTTTGAGGACTGACACAGGGCTCTGCGGAGAGAGTGGGGCAGTGGGATTAGTTTGGGGACTGACACAGGGCTGTGGGGAGAGAGTGCGAGAGTCGAATTAGCTTGGGGACTGACACTGGGTGTGGGGAGAGTGGGACAGTTCGATTTGTTTGGGGACTGACAGGTTTGTGGGGAGAGAGTGGGGCAATGGGATTAGTTTGGGGACTGACACAGGGCTGTGGGGAGAAAGCGGGACAGTTGGATTAATTTCAGGACTGACACAGGTTTGTGGGGATAGAGCAGGACAGTGGGATTAGTTGTGGGACTAACACAAGGCTGCGGGGAGAGAGCAGGACAGTTTGATTAATTTGGGGACTGTCACAGGGCTGTGGGGAGAGAGTAGGAAAGTGGGATTAGTTGGAGGACTGACACAGGGCTGTGGGGAGAGAGTGGAGCAGTGGCATTAGTTTGAGGACTGACACAGGCCTGTGGGGAGAGAGTGGGATAGTGGGAATTGTTTGGGGTCTGAAACAGGACTGTGGGACAGAGTGGGACAGTGGGATCAGTTTGGGCACTGACTCAGGGCTGTGGGGAGAGATTGGGGCAGTGGGATTAGTTTGGGGACTGACACAAGGCTTGTAGCGAGAGCGGGAGAGTCGAATTAGTTTGGGGACTGACACTGGGCTGTGGGGAGAGTGGGACAGTGGGATTTGTTTCGGGACTGACAGAGAACTGTGGGAGAGAGTGGGACACTGGGATTAGTTTGGTGACTGATTCAGGGCTGTGGGGAGACTGTAGGGCAGTGGGATTAGTTTGGGGCTGACACAGGGCTGTGGGGAGAGAGTGGGACTGTGGGACTAGTTTGGAGACTGACACAGGGTTGGGAGAGAGTGGAGCAGTGGGATTAGTTTGGGGACTGACACAGGGCTGTGGGGAGAAAGCGGGACACTGGGATTAGTTTCGGGACTGACACAAGGCTGCGGGGAGTGAGCAGGACAGTTTGATTAGTCTGAGGACTGACACAGGGCTGTGGGGAGAGAGTGGAGCAGTGGCATTAGTTTGAGGAGTGACACAGGACTGTGGGAGAGAGTGGGACAGTGGGATTAGTTTGGGGACTGACTCAGGGCTGTAGGGAGAGAGTGGGGCAGTGGGAATAGGTTCGGGACTGACAGGGCTGTGGGGAGAGAGTAGGGCAGTGGGATTAGTTTGGGGACTGACACAGGGCTTTGGGGAGAGAGTGGGACAGTGGGATTAGTTTGGGGCTGTCACAGGGCTATGGGGAGAGAGTAGCACAGTGGGATTAGTTTGAGGACTGACACAGGGCTGTGGGGAGAGAGTGGAGTAGTGGCATTAGTTTGAGGACTGACACAGGGCTGTGGGGAGAGAGTGGGATAGTGGGATTAGTTTGGGGACTGACACAGGGCTGTGGGGAGAGAGTGGGATAGTGGGAATTGTTTGGGGTCTGAAACAGAACTGTGGGACAGAGTGGGACTGTGGGATCAGTTTAGGCACTGACTCAGGGCTGTGGGGAGAGAGTGGGGCAGTGGGATTAGTTTGGGGACTGAGACAGGGCTGTGGGGAGAGAGTGGGACAGTGGGATTAGTTTGGGGCTGTCACAGGGCTGTGGGGAGATAGTAGGACAGTGGGATTAGTTTGAGGACTGACACAGGGCTGCGGGGAGAGAGTGGAGCAGTGGCATTAGTTTGGGGATTGACAGGGCTGTGGGGAGAGAGTGGGACAGTGGGATTTGTTTGGGGACTGACACAGGACTGCGGGAGAGAGTGGGACAGTGGAATTAGTTTGGGAGCTGACACAGGAGTGTTGGGAGAGAGTGCGACAGTATGATTAGTTTGGGCACTGACACAGTGCTCTGGTGAGAGAGTGGGACAGTGGGATTAGTTTGGGGACTGACAGGGCTGTGGGGAAAGAGTGGGGCAGCGGAATTAGTTTGAGGTCTGAGCCAGAGCTGTGGGGAGAGAGCGGGACAGTGGGATTAGTTTGTGGACTGACACAGGGCAGTGGGGAGAGTGGGACAGTGGGATTAGTTTGGGAGCTGACACAGGACTGTAGGGAGAGAGTGCGACAGTATGATTAGTTTGGGCACAGACACAGGGCTCTGGGGAGAGAGTGGGACTGTGGGATTAGTTTGGGGACTGACACAGGGCTATGGGGAGAGAGTGGGAGAGTCGAATTCGTTTGGGGACTGACACTGGGCTGTGGGGAGAGTGGGACAGTGGGATTTGTTTGGGGACTGTCAGAGAACTGTGGGAGAGAGTGGGACAGTGGGATCAGTTTGGTGACTGACACAGGGCTGTGGGGAGAGAGTGGGACAGTGGGATTAGTTTGGGGACTGACACAGGGCTGTGGGGAGAGAGTGGAGCAGTGGCATTAGTTTGAGGACTGACACAGGGCTGTGGGGAGAGAGTGGGACAGTGGGATTAGTTTGGGGACTGACACAGGCCTGTGGGGAGAGAGCGGGACAGTGGGATTAGTGTGGGAGCTGACACAGGAGTGTTGGGAGAGAGTGCGACAGTATGATTAGTTTGGGCACTGACACAGTGCTCTGGTGAGAGAGCGGGACAGTGGGATTAGTTTGAGGACTGACACAGGGCAGTGGGGAGAGTGGGACAGTGGGATTAGTTTGGGAGCTGACACAGGACTGTAGGGAGAGAGTGCGACAGTATGATTAGTTTGGGCACTGACACAGGCCTGTGGGGAGAGAGTGGGACAGTGGGATTTGTTTGGGGACTGACACAGGAATGTGGGAGAGAGTGGGACAGTGGGATTAGTTTGGGGACTGACACAGGGTTGTGGGGAGAGAGTGGAGCAGTGGCATTAGTTTGAGGACTGACACAGGGCTGTGGGGAGAGAGTGGGACAGTGGGATTAGTTTGGGGACTGACACAGGGCTGTGGGGAGAGAGCGGGACAGTGGGATTAGTTTGGGAGCTGACACAGGACTGTAGGGAGAGAGTGCGACAGTATGATTAGTTTGGGCACTGACACAGGGCGCTGAGGAGAGAGTGGGACAGTGGGATTAGTTTGGGGACTGACACAGGGCTGTGGGGCACTGGGATAAGTTTGGGGAATGACACAGGACTTTGGAGAGAGAGGGGGACAGTTGGATTTTTTTAGGGACTACACAGGGCTGTGGGGAGAATGTGGGGCAGTGGGATTGGTTTGGGGACTGACACAGGGCTGTGGGGAGAGAGTGGGGCAGTGGGATGTGTTTGAGGACTGACAGAGGGCTCTGCGGAGAGAGTGGGGCAGTGGGATTAGTTTGGGGACTGACACAGGGCTGTGGGGAGAGAGTGGGAGAGTCGAATTAGCTTGGGGACTGACACTGGGCTGTGCGGAGAGTGGGACAGTGGGATCTGTTTGGGGACTGACAGAGAACTGTTGGAGAGGTTGGGACAGTGGGATTAGTTTGGGGACTGACACAGTGCTCTGGTGAGAGAGTGGGACAGTGGGATTAGTTTGGGAGCTGTCTCAGGACTGTAGGGAGAGAGTGCGACAGTATGATTAGTTTGGGCACTGACACAGTGCTCTGGTGAGAGAGTGGGACAGTGGGATTAGTTTGGGGACTGACCCAGGGCTGTGGGGAGAGAGCGGGACAGTGGGATTAGTTTGGGAGCTGACACAGGACTGTAGGGAGAGAGTGCGACAGTATGATTAGTTTGGGCACTGACACAGGGCTCTGAAGAGAGAGTGGGACAGTGGGATTAGTTTGGGGACTGACACAGGGCTGTGGGGCACTGGGAATAGTTTGGGGACTGACACAGGGCTGTGGGGAGAGAGTGGGGCAGTGGGATGTGTTTGAGGACTGACACAGGGCTGTGGGGAGAGAGTGGAGTAGTGGCATTAGTTTGAGGACTGACACAGGGCTGTGGGGAGAGAGTGGGATAGTGGGATTAGTTTGGGGACTGACACAGGGCTGTGGGGAGAGAGTGGGATAGTGGGAATTGTTTGGGGTCTGAAACAGAACTGTGGGACAGAGTGGGACAGTGGGATCAGTTTGGGCACTGACTCAGGGCTGTGGGGAGAGAGTGGGGCAGTGGGATTAGTTTGGGGACTGACACAGGGCTGTGGGGAGAGAGTGGGACAGTGGGATTAGTTTGGGGCTGTCACAGGGCTGTGGGGAGAGAGTAGGACAGTGGGATTAGTTTGAGGACTGACACAGGGCTGCGGGGAGAGAGTGGAGCAGTGGCATTAGTTTGGGGATTGACAGGGCTGTGGGGAGAGAGTGGGACAGTGGGATTTGTTTGGGGACTGACACAGGACTGCGGGAGAGAGTGGGACAGTGGAATTAGTTTGGGAGCTGACACAGGAGTGTTGGGAGAGAGTGCGACAGTATGATTAGTTTGGGCACTGACACAGTGCTCTGGTGAGAGAGTGGGACAGTGGGATTAGTTTGGGGACTGACAGGGCTGTGGGGAAAGAGTGGGGCAGCGGAATTAGTTTGAGGTCTGAGCCAGAGCTGTGGGGAGAGAGCGGGACAGTGGGATTTGTTTGGGGACTGACACAGGAATGTGGGAGAGAGTGGGACAGTGGGATTAGTTTGGGGACTGACACAGGGTTGTGGGGAGAGAGTGGAGCAGTGGCATTAGTTTGAGGACTGACACAGGGCTGTGGGGAGAGAGTGGGACAGTGGGATTAGTTTGGGGACTGTCACAGGGCTGTGGGGAGAGAGCGGGACAGTGGGATTAGTTTGGGAGCTGACACAGGACTGTAGGGAGAGAGTGCGACAGTATGATTAGTTTGGGCACTGACACAGGGCGCTGAGGAGAGAGTGGGACAGTGGGATTAGTTTGGGGACTGACACAGGGCTGTGGGGCACTGGGATAAGTTTGGGGAATGACACAGGACTTTGGAGAGAGAGGGGGACAGTTGGATTTTTTTAGGGACTACACAGGGCTGTGGGGAGAATGTGGGGCAGTGGGATTGGTTTGGGGACTGACACAGGGCTGTGGGGAGAGAGTGGGGCAGTGGGATGTGTTTGAGGACTGACAGAGGGCTCTGCGGAGAGAGTGGGGCAGTGGGATTAGTTTGGGGACTGACACAGGGCTGTGGGGAGAGAGTGGGAGAGTCGAATTAGCTTGGGGACTGACACTGGGCTGTGCGGAGAGTGGGACAGTGGGATCTGTTTGGGGACTGACAGAGAACTGTTGGAGAGGTTGGGACAGTGGGATTAGTTTGGGGACTGACACAGTGCTCTGGTGAGAGAGTGGGACAGTGGGATTAGTTTGGGAGCTGTCTCAGGACTGTAGGGAGAGAGTGCGACAGTATGATTAGTTTGGGCACTGACACAGTGCTCTGGTGAGAGAGTGGGACAGTGGGATTAGTTTGGGGACTGACCCAGGGCTGTGGGGAGAGAGCGGGACAGTGGGATTAGTTTGGGAGCTGACACAGGACTGTAGGGAGAGAGTGCGACAGTATGATTAGTTTGGGCACTGACACAGGGCTCTGAAGAGAGAGTGGGACAGTGGGATTAGTTTGGGGACTGACACAGGGCTGTGGGGCACTGGGATTAGTTTGGGGACTGACACAGGGCTGTGGGGAGAGAGTGGGGCAGTGGGATGTGTTTGAGGACTGACACAGGGCTCTGCGGAGAGAGTGGGGCAGTGGGATTAGTTTGGGGACTGACACAGGGCTGTGGGGAGAGAGTGCGAGAGTCGAATTAGATTGGGGACTGACACTGGGTGTGGGGAGAGTGGGACAGTTCGATTTATTTGGGGACTGACAGAGAACTGTGGGAGAGAGTGGGACAGTGGGATTAGTTTGGGGACTGACACAGGTTTGTGGGGAGAGAGTGGGGCAATGGGATTAGTTTGGGGACTGACACAGGGCTGTGGGGAGAAAGCGGGACAGTTGGATTAATTTCAGGACTGACACAGGTTTGTGGGGATAGAGCAGGACAGTGGGATTAGTTGTGGGACTAACACAAGGCTGCGGGGAGAGAGCAGGACAGTTTGATTAATTTGGGGACTGTCACAGGGCTGTGGGGAGAGAGTAGGAAAGTGGGATTAGTTTGGGGACTGACACAGGCCTGTGGGGAGAGAGTGGGATAGTGGGAATTGTTTGAGGTCTGAAACAGGACTGTGGGACAGAGTGGGACAGTGGGATCAGTTTGGGCACTGACTCAGGGCTGTGGGGAGAGATTGGGGCAGTGGGATTAGTTTGGGGACTGACTCAAGGCTTGGAGCGAGAGCGGGAGAGTCGAATTAGTTTGGGGACTGACACTGGGCTGTGGGGAGAGTGGGACAGTGGGATTTGTTTCGGGACTGACAGAGAACTGTGGGAGAGAGTGGGACAGTGGGATTAGTTTGGTGACTGATTCAGGGCTGTGGGGAGACTGTAGGGCCGTGGGATTAGTTTGGGGCTGACACAGGGCTGTGGGGAGAGAGTGGGACTGTGGGACTAGTTTGGAGACTGACACAGGGTTGGGAGAGAGTGGAGCAGTGCGATTTGTTTGGGGACTGACACAGGGCTGTGGGGAGAAAGCGGGACACTGGGATTAGTTTCGGGACTGACACAAGGCTGCGGGGAGTGAGCAGGACAGTTTGATTAGTCTGAGGACTGACACAGGGCTGTGGGGAGAGAGTGGAGCAGTGGCATTAGTTTGAGGAGTGACACAGGACTGTGGGAGAGAGTGGGACAGTGGGATTAGTTTGGGGACTGACTCAGGGCTGTGGGGAGAGAGTGGGGCAGTGGGAATAGGTTCGGGACTGACAGGGCTGTGGGGAGAGAGTGGGGCAGTGGGATTAGTTTGGGGACTGACACAGGGCTGTGGGGAGAGAGTGGGACAGTGGGATTAGTTTGGGGCTGTCACAGGGCTATGGGGAGAGAGTAGCACAGTGGGATTAGTTTGAGGACTGACACAGGGCTGTGGGGAGAGAGTGGAGTAGTGGCATTAGTTTGAGGACTGACACAGGTCTGTGGGGAGAGAGTGGGATAGTGGGATTAGTTTGGGGACTGACACAGGGCTGTGGGGAGAGAGTGGGATAGTGGGAATTGTTTGGGGTCTGAAACAGAACTGTGGGACAGAGTGGGACAGTGGGATCAGTTTGGGCACTGACTCAGGGCTGTGGGGAGAGAGTGGGGCAGTGGGATTAGTTTGGGGACTGACACAGGGCTTGTGGCGAGAGTGGAGGAGTCGAATTAGTTTGGGGACTGACACTGGGCTGTGGGGTGAGTGGGACAGTGGGATTTGTATGGGGACTGATAGAGAACTGTGGGAGAGAGTGGGGCAGTGGGATTAGTTTGGGGATTGACAGTGCTGTGGGGAGAGAGTGGGACAGTGGGATTTGTTTGGGGACTGACACAGGACTGCGGGAGAGAGTGGGACAGTGGGATTACTTTGGGGACTGACACAGGGATGTGGGGAGAGAGTGGGGCAGAGGGATTAGTTTGAGGACTGACATAGGGCTGTGGGGAGAGAGTGGTGCATTGGGATTAGTTTTGGGACTGACCCAGGGCTGTGGGGAAAGAGCGAGACAGTGGGATTAGTTTGAGGACTGACACAGGGCAGTGGGGAGAGTGGGACAGTGGAATTAGTTTGGGAGCTGACACAGGAGTGTTGGGAGAGAGTGCGACAGTATGATTAGTTTGGGCACTGACACAGTGCTCTGGTGAGAGAGTGGGACAGTGGGATTAGTTTGGGGACTGACAGGGCTGTGGGGAAAGAGTGGGGCAGCGGAATTAGTTTGAGGTCTGAGCCAGAGCTGTGGGGAGAGAGCGGGACAGTGGGATTAGTTTGTGGACTGACACAGGGCAGTGGGGAGAGTGGGACAGTGGGATTAGTTTGGGAGCTGACACAGGACTGTAGGGAGAGAGTGCGACAGTATGATTAGTTTGGGCACTGACACAGGGCTCTGGGGAGAGAGTGGGACTGTGGGATTAGTTTGGGGACTGACACAGGGCTATGGGGAGAGAGTGGGAGAGTCGAATTCGTTTGGGGACTGACACTGGGCTGTGGGGAGAGTGGGACAGTGGGATTTGTTTGGGGACTGTCAGAGAACTGTGGGAGAGAGTGGGACAGTGGGATCAGTTTGGTGACTGACACGGCTGTGGGGAGAGTGTGGGACAGTGGGATTAGTTTGGGGACTGACACAGGGCTGTGGGGAGAGAGTGGAGCAGTGGCATTAGTTTGAGGACTGACACAGGGCTGTGGGGAGAGAGTGGGACAGTGGGATTAGTTTGGGGACTGACACAGGCCTGTGGGGAGAGAGCGGGACAGTGGGATTAGTTTGGGAGCTGACACAGGACTGTAGGGAGAGAGTGCGACAGTATGATTAGTTTGGGCACTGACACAGGGCTCTGAGGAGAGAGTGGGACAGTGGGATTAGTTTGGGGACTGACACAGGGCTGTGGGGCACTGGGATAAGTTTGGGGAATGACACAGGACTTTGGAGAGAGAGGGGGACAATTGGATTTTTTTAGGGACTACACAGGGCTGTGGGGAGAATGTGGGGCAGTGGGATTAGTTTGGGGACTGACACAGTGCTGTGAGGAGAGAGTGGGGCAGTGGGATGTGTTTGAGGCCTGACACAGGGCTCTGCGGAGAGAGTGGGGCAGTGGGATTAGTTTGGGGACTGACACAGTGCTGTGGGGAGAGAGTGGGAGAGTCGAATTAGCTTGGGGACTGACACTGGGCTGTGGGGAGAGTGGTACAGTGGGATTTGTTTGGGGACTGACAGAGAACTGTTGGAGAGGTTGGGACAGTGGGATTAGTTTGGGGACTGACACAGTGCTCTGGTGAGAGAGTGGGACAGTGGGATTAGTTTGGGAGCTGACTCAGGACTGTAGGGAGAGAGTGCGACAGTATGATTAGTTTGGGCACTGACACAGTGCTCTGGTGAGAGAGTGGGACAGTGGGATTAGTTTGGGGACTGACCCAGGGCTGTGGGGAGAGAGCGGGACAGTGGGATTAGTTTGGGAGCTGACATAGGACTGTAGGGAGAGAGTGCGACAGTATGATTAGTTTGGGCACTGACACAGGGCTCTGAGGAGAGAGTGGGACAGTGGGATTAGTTTGGGGACTGACACAGGGCTGTGGGTCACTGGGATAAGTTTGGGGAATGACACAGGACTTTGGAGAGAGCGGGGGACAATTGGATGTTTTTAGGGACTACACAGGGCTGTGGGGAGAATGTGGGGCAGTGGGATTAGTTTGGGGACTGACACTGGGCTGTGGGGAGAGTGGGACAGTGGGATTTGTTTGGGGACTGACAGAGAACTGTTGGAGAGGTTGGGACAGTGGGATTAGTTTGGGGACTGACACAGTGCTCTGGTGAGAGAGTGGGACAGTGGGATTAGTTTGGGAGCTGACTCAGGACTGTAGGGAGAGAGTGCGACAGTATGATTAGTTTGGGCACTGACACAGGGCTCTGAGGAGAGAGTGGGACAGTGGGATTAGTTTGGGGACTGACACAGGGCTGTGGGGCACTGGGATAAGTTTGGGGAATGACACAGGACTTTGGAGAGAGAGGGGGACAATTGGATTTTTTTAGGGACTACACAGGGCTGTGGGGAGAATGTGGGGCAGTGGGATTAGTTTGGGGACTGACACAGTGCTGTGAGGAGAGAGTGGGGCAGTGGGATGTGTTTGAGGCCTGACACAGGGCTCTGCGGAGAGAGTGGGGCAGTGGGATTAGTTTGGGGACTGACACAGTGCTGTGGGGAGAGAGTGGGAGAGTCGAATTAGCTTGGGGACTGACACTGGGCTGTGGGGAGAGTGGGACAGTGGGATTTGTTTGGGGACTGACAGAGAACTGTTGGAGAGGTTGGGACAGTGGGATTAGTTTGGGGACTGACACAGTGCTCTGGTGAGAGAGTGGGACAGTGGGATTAGTTTGGGAGCTGACTCAGGACTGTAGGGAGAGAGTGCGACAGTATGATTAGTTTGGGCACTGACACAGTGCTCTGGTGAGAGAGTGGGACAGTGGGATTAGTTTGGGGACTGACCCAGGGCTGTGGGGAGAGAGCGGGACAGTGGGATTAGTTTGGGAGCTGACACAGGACTGTAGGGAGAGAGTGCGACAGTATGATTAGTTTGGGCACTGACACAGGGCTCTGAGGAGAGAGTGGGACAGTGGGATTAGTTTGGGGACTGACACAGGGCTGTGGGTCACTGGGATAAGTTTGGGGAATGACACAGGACTTTGGAGAGAGCGGGGGACAATTGGATGTTTTTAGGGACTACACAGGGCTGTGGGGAGAATGTGGGGCAGTGGGATTAGTTTGGGGACTGACACTGGGCTGTGGGGAGAGTAGGACAGTGGGATTTGTTTGGGGACTGACAGAGAACTGTTGGAGAGGTTGGGACAGTGGGATTAGTTTGGGGACTGACACAGGGCTGTGGGGAGAGAGTGGGGCAGTGGGATGTGTTTGAGGACTGACACAGGGCTCTGTGGAGAGAGTGGGGCAGTGGGATTAGTTTGGGGACAGACACAGGGCTGTGGGGAGAGAGTGCGAGAGTCGAATTAGCTTGGGGACTGACACTGGGCTGTGGGGAGAGTGGGACAGTGGGATTTGTTTGGGGACTGACAGAGAACTGTTGGAGAGGTTGGGACAGTGGGATTAGTTTGGGGACTGACACAGTGCTCTGGTGAGAGAGTGGGACAGTGGGATTAGTTTGGGGACTGACCCAGGGCTGTGGGGAGAGAGCGGGACAGTGGGATTAGTTTGGGAGCTGACACAGGACTGTAGGGAGAGAGTGCGACAGTATGATTAGTTTGGGGACTGACACAGGGCTGTGGGGCACTGGGTTAAGTTTGGGGAATGACACAGGACTTTGGAGAGAGCGGGGGACAATTGGATGTTTTTAGGGACTACACAGGGCTGTGTGGAGAATGTGGGGCAGTGGGATTAGTTTGGGGACTGACACAGGGCTGTGGGGAGAGAGTGGGGCAGTGGGATGTGTTTGAGGACTGACAGAGGGCTCTGCGGAGAGAGTGGGACAGTGGGATTAGTTTGGGGACTGACCCAGGGCTGTGGGGAGAGAGCGGGATAGTGGGATTAGTTTGGGAGCTGACACAGGACTGTAGGGAGAGAGTGCGACAGTATGATTAGTTTGGGCACTGACACAGGGCTCTGAGGAGAGAGTGGGACAGTGGGATTAGTTTGGGACTGACACAGGGCTGTGGGGCACTGGGATAAGTTTGGGGAATGACACAGGACTTTGGAGAGAGCGGGGGACAATTGGATGTTTTTAGGGACTACACAGGGCTGTGTGGAGAATGTGGGGCAGTGGGATTAGCTTGGGGACTGACACAGGGCTGTGGGGAGAGAGTGGGGCAGTGGGATGTGTTTGAGGACTGACAGAGGGCTCTGCGGAGAGAGTGGGGCAGTGGGATTAGTTTGGGGACAGACACAGGGCTGTGGGGAGAGAGTGCGAGAGTCGAATTAGCTTGGGGACTGACACTGGGCTGTGGGGAGAGTGGGACAGTTCGATTTGTTTGGGGACTGACAGAGAACTGTGGGAGAGAGTGGGACAGTGGGATTAGTTTGGGGACTGACACAGGTTTGTGGGGAGAGAGTGGGGCAATGGGATTAGTTTGGGGACTGACACAGGGCTGTGGGGAGAAAGCCGGACAGTTGGATTAATTTCAGGACTGACACAGGTTTGTGGGGATAGAGCAGGACAGTGGGATTAGTTGTGGGACTAACACAAGGCTGTGGGGAGAGAGTGGAGCAGTGGCATTAGTTTGAGGACTGACACAGGGCTGTGGGGAAAGAGTGGGACACTGGGATTAGTTTGGGGACTGACACAGGCCTATGGGACAGAGTGGGACAGTGGGATCAGTTTGGGCACTGACTCAGGGCTGTGGGGAGAGATTGGGGCAGTGGGATTAGTTTGGGGACTGACACAGGGCTTGGAGCGAGAGTGGGAGAGTCGAATTAGTTTGGGGACTGACACTGGGCTGTGGGGAGAGTGGGACAGTGGGATTTGTTTCGGGACTGACAGAGAACTGTGGGAGAGAGTGGGACAGTGGGATTAGTTTGGTGACTGATTCAGGGCTGTGGGGAGAGAGTGGGACAGTGGGATTTTTTTGGGGACTGACACAGGGCTGTGGGGAGACTGTAGGGCAGTGGGATTAGTTTGGGGCTGACACAGGGCTGTGGGGAGAGAGTGGGATAGTGGGATTTGTTTGGGGACAGACACAGGACTGTGGGAGAGATTGGGACTGTGGGACTAGTTTGGAGACTGACACAGGGTTGGGAGAGAGTGGAGCAGTGGGATTAGTTTGGGGACTGACACAGGGCTGTGGGGAGAAAGCGGGGACCGTGGGATTAGTTTCGGGACTGACACAAGGCTGCGGGGAGAGAGCAGGACGGTTTGATTAGTCTGAGGACTGACACAGGGCTGTGGGGAGAGAGTGGAGCAGTGGCATTAGTTTGAGGAGTGACGCAGGACTGTGGGAGAGAGTGGGACAGTGGGATTAGTTTGGGGACTGACTCAGGGCTGTGGGGAGAGAGTGGGGCAGTGGGATTAGTTTGGGGACTGACACAGGGCTTGTGGCGAGAGTGGAGGAGTCGAATTAGTTTGGGGACTGACACTGGGCTGTGGGGTGAGTGGGACAGTGGGATTTGTATGGGGACTGATAGAGAACTGTGGGAGAGAGTGGGGCAGTGGGATTAGTTTGGGGATTGACAGTGCTGTGGGGAGAGAGTGGGACAGTGGGATTTGTTTGGAGACTGACACAGGACTGCGGGAGAGAGTGGGACAGTGGGATTACTTTGGGGACTGACACAGGGATGTGGGGAGAGAGTGGGGCAGAGGGATTAGTTTGAGGACTGACATAGGGCTGTGGGGAGAGAGTGGTGCATTGGGATTAGTTTTGGGACTGACCCAGGGCTGTGGGGAGAGAGCGAGACAGTGGGATTAGTTTGAGGACTGACACAGGGCAGTGGGGAGAGTGGGACAGTGGAATTAGTTTGGGAGCTGACACAGGAGTGTTGGGAGAGAGTGCGACAGTATGATTAGTTTGGGCACTGACACAGTGCTCTGGTGAGAGAGTGGGACAGTGGGATTAGTTTGGGGACTGACAGGGCTGTGGGGAAAGAGTGGGGCAGCGGAATTAGTTTGAGGTCTGAGCCAGAGCTGTGGGGAGAGAGCGGGACAGTGGGATTAGTTTGTGGACTGACACAGGGCAGTGGGGAGAGTGGGACAGTGGGATTAGTTTGGGAGCTGACACAGGACTGTAGGGAGAGAGTGCGACAGTATGATTAGTTTGGGCACTGACACAGGGCTCTGGGGAGAGAGTGGGACTGTGGGATTAGTTTGGGGACTGACACAGGGCTATGGGGAGAGAGTGGGAGAGTCGAATTCGTTTGGGGACTGACACTGGGCTGTGGGGAGAGTGGGACAGTGGGATTTGTTTGGGGACTGTCAGAGAACTGTGGGAGAGAGTGGGACAGTGGGATCAGTTTGGTGACTGACACGGCTGTGGGGAGAGTGTGGGACAGTGGGATTAGTTTGGGGACTGACACAGGGCTGTGGGGAGAGAGTGGAGCAGTGGCATTAGTTTGAGGACTGACACAGGGCTGTGGGTCACTGGGATAAGTTTGGGGAATGACACAGGACTTTGGAGAGAGCGGGGGACAATTGGATGTTTTTAGGGACTACACAGGGCTGTGGGGAGAATGTGGGGCAGTGGGATTAGTTTGGGGACTGACACTGGGCTGTGGGGAGAGTGGGACAGTGGGATTTGTTTGGGGACTGACAGAGAACTGTTGGAGAGGTTGGGACAGTGGGATTAGTTTGGGGACTGACACAGTGCTCTGGTGAGAGAGTGGGACAGTGGGATTAGTTTGGGAGCTGACTCAGGACTGTAGGGAGAGAGTGCGACAGTATGATTAGTTTGGGCACTGACACAGGGCTCTGAGGAGAGAGTGGGACAGTGGGATTAGTTTGGGGACTGACACAGGGCTGTGGGGCACTGGGATAAGTTTGGGGAATGACACAGGACTTTGGAGAGAGAGGGGGACAATTGGATTTTTTTAGGGACTACACAGGGCTGTGGGGAGAATGTGGGGCAGTGGGATTAGTTTGGGGACTGACACAGTGCTGTGAGGAGAGAGTGGGGCAGTGGGATGTGTTTGAGGCCTGACACAGGGCTCTGCGGAGAGAGTGGGGCAGTGGGATTAGTTTGGGGACTGACACAGTGCTGTGGGGAGAGAGTGGGAGAGTCGAATTAGCTTGGGGACTGACACTGGGCTGTGGGGAGAGTGGGACAGTGGGATTTGTTTGGGGACTGACAGAGAACTGTTGGAGAGGTTGGGACAGTGGGATTAGTTTGGGGACTGACACAGTGCTCTGGTGAGAGAGTGGGACAGTGGGATTAGTTTGGGAGCTGACTCAGGACTGTAGGGAGAGAGTGCGACAGTATGATTAGTTTGGGCACTGACACAGTGCTCTGGTGAGAGAGTGGGACAGTGGGATTAGTTTGGGGACTGACCCAGGGCTGTGGGGAGAGAGCGGGACAGTGGGATTAGTTTGGGAGCTGACACAGGACTGTAGGGAGAGAGTGCGACAGTATGATTAGTTTGGGCACTGACACAGGGCTCTGAGGAGGGAGTGGGACAGTGGGATTAGTTTGGGGACTGACACAGGGCTGTGGGTCACTGGGATAAGTTTGGGGAATGACACAGGACTTTGGAGAGAGCGGGGGACAATTGGATGTTTTTAGGGACTACACAGGGCTGTGGGGAGAATGTGGGGCAGTGGGATTAGTTTGGGGACTGACACTGGGCTGTGGGGAGAGTGGGACAGTGGGATTT